>NC_092342.1:63412500-63592500 GCF_046630445.1 Rutidosis leptorrhynchoides
AAGTAACTAGAGGGGGGGTGAATAGTTACTTAATACGATTTTTAAAACTTTTTTGATGATCAACAAGATTTGAACAATCTTTGATCAACTTAATCAACTCAAACTCAATGTGTGTAGTGTTTATGCTTGAAGTAATGCTGAAAGTAAAGTAAAGAATATAAACACAAGGATTTATAGTGTTTCGGGTGGATGTTAACTAATCCACCTTAATCCACTCCTCAATTCACTAATCGAGAGTTTTGATTCACTAAGCCTTTTCTTCCAATCCGGTGGAGATCCGATTTACAAGTCTTGTACTCTTTTGTAGACAACAAACTTAATCTTTCTATCCCTTTGAAAGATTACCTCTAACTTAGATCAACTTGTCTTCCCCTTAGACAAGTATTAATCCCCAATTGAGTTAATCAACTTCCTAGTTCCCTTTAAGGAAGAAGATACCTAAGCTAGCTTATGCTTCTAGTTACAAAGTACAAGACTCACCATTTCTAGTGATGAAAATCCCAAGACAATTCAAAGGATAATACAACACTAAGTAAACTCACAAAGATAGTAATTTCATAGTAAGTTTACAACCCTTCTACAATCTATGAGATCACAGAACTTCTCTTGCTAATCACAAAAATATATATGAATTATGATCTTGTGATTCTTTGATGAATTTGAGTTGAAGCATGCAAGAGAGTCAAACCTTCAAAGCTCTCCAAGTCTTGCTATTTATAGGGAGAGAGAAATAAAACTAGCCGTTGCTGTGGCTCAGCCCACGGTCGACCGTGGGTCGACCGCACATTGTCAGGTCACTTTCATCTAGCCATTGTATGGTCGTTTGAATACATTCAAACCTGGTTCTTTTGGCCTCTTTACTTCATTTATTACCTGTAAAAGATGTCCAACATCCTATACAAGTACTATATGCATTAAGTGTATGATTCTCCTTAGTTGTATCCTTTTGATAGTGACTTGTCATAACCAAAGAGGGAACCCCAACATTCTTGGATAAAAGTCTTGATAACCAATTGAAGTAATCTCAGATTTGTCATAATCTTTTGTTTGTTTTTAACACACTTTCTTAATTCCTATTGGTTGGTCATTACTATAATTCTTATTGGTTGGTCAAGGAAGGAGCAACTCTTGGTTGAGATTTGATGACCATCCTAAGTATGTCTAAATACATTTTAGGAGCACAAGTTTTCATGTAACACTTATGTGTTATTTTTAATCAAGGCTAAATCGTCATTAATGTGTTATTAGGTATGATTAACCAAGATTAGCGTTCTAGTGACTAAAACTCTTTTGAATATGAAGGGCCAACTATTCTAAGCATTTTTAAACAAGTTTCATAAATTATTGATGCCCTGAAGAGGTCAAACTTTATTTGATCAAAAGTTTGGACAAAACCTTCTGCGGTCGACCCACGGTCAGCTGTGAGGTCGACCGTGCACTTGTTTCATAAACCGGGGTGCAGGGTCTTCCATTGTCTGCCTTGCGGTCGACCGTAGACCAAACCGTGTGACATATTTTAGTTTAAGCTTTATTTAGTTTGGTCTTTTGCTAGAGTAAGTGTGGATTAGTGAACTTAATTGTATATTTATGTCAAGATGTCTACCATCACCTTTAGTTATGTGCATGCGTCATCATCAAAACACTTATTGATATTGGTTAAGATTAATATTATTGTTAAGCATAAACCAACATCCTTCCCCAACATAGAGAGTTGCGTGTTTACATACGGGATACTAGCGTAGAAACATAGTTGGTGATTGGGTTGCTTGTAATTCTTGCAGTCGTGTGGTTATAATGGTGGGACTAGTGTAACATTGGTTTCATGAAAGTAAAACTGAATTAAGCCACATTTTTATCTAACTTGGTGGTGAGTTAACTGGTGTCTAGGTTAGTGACAGATCCTAGGTGATATACTGTACTTGTTAAGAAATTGTGAGAATCGGCAAATAATTGCAGTGTCACTACATTTACATTTGTTATAAATTGGTTTAACTAACAATCCTAGCAAGGAAAATAGATTCTAAGTGAATACCGTTATCTCCATTAAATTCCTGTTTTATTTACTTACACGTTTTTATTTTAATTAAAAATCAACTAAAACCCTTTTTAATTAGAATAGTCATAAGCCTAAATTTTTAATTCAATTGTTCCATGTTGAACGAATCGGGACTTGCTATTAGCTACTACTACACGTATAAGACTAGTTGCATGTATGTGTGATGGTTTTAGGGGTACTTTTTGTTTAGATTTAAAGGTTTACTTTCACACATCATCAATAGACATTTTTACTTCAGATTGTTAATTGCCTGAAAACATAAAATGAAATAATATCTTATTTTGTCTGAAATTACGTAGCATTAAAATATTGCTTCTAATAACTGCAGACATAAAACATAAAAGACAAATTAACCTAAAACTATATATATATATATATATATATATATATATATATATATATATATATATATATATATATATATATATATATATATATATATATATATATATATATATTATTACTTTTATATTTATATTTTTATTATCATTATGTTTTAGATTAGATACTAAATTTCAGTATTATCATGTGTACATTAAAAGGTTATGATAAATATATAATCTTAATTAGATATTTTTATAAGAATCATACGTAGGTTAAAAGATTTTGAAACTTTGATAATGTATGTGTTAAACATATCAGTATAAAACTTATATAAGTATTTGTTAGATATTACATTGTTTAAAATGTCATGATAATGTAACCTTTTTAATTTTATTTACTTTATGAATTAATTATACTAATGCGATTATTGTTTAAAACTTTTCTCATTTCTTTTAAGATCAGCAATTTAATTTTTTAAGGTAAAAATGAAAATTACAATAATTCGGAATTTTAATTTATATCCTTCCAACCGCATCTTCTCTTCAGATATGGTTCGAAAAACTTCAGACAAAAACATCTTAAAAAACAAACACCACCCGTTATCTCTTTTAATTCAAATGTTACAATATCTCTTCTTTTTTGGGAAAAAAACAAAAAAGTTTATAACCAATTGGAATCAAAAGAATGAAACCCCAACAAACTTCCAATCGATTAGAACTACTAAGCTCAACAAAACAAAACCAAACTAGAGCTTACAACAAAAACTAAAAAAACATCAGCATCAAACAACACTAAGAGGGAACCCAAGTTAACAAACAAAAAAGAGATTAGGAATCATCTACGGCTCGACAAACTACAAACCTACTAAAACATAGAATATTACTAACGAATTAAACGACTTAGATGAACTCCGTGAATTTATTCATCTAGGCTCCTTGAACCATGCATCTTCTTCTTTGTTTTTTAGCCTTAGAAGGGACGTTTGCCGGATCGTTCGAGTTAATGAGAATGGCCTTGACCTGTTCGCCCCCATATTATTCATCATTCCGTCAAACGCTACAAAAGGGGAGCTCGAAAAGAGGGCTTCACCAAATGTGGGACCTCCAGCACCGATTTCTTACAAATATATTTGTCAAACTTAGGTGCAACCGACACGAAATCAACCGGGATCTTTTCAATGGCACGCAAAGAAACCGACTCCAATTCCATAGATAACGGCTCGATACGAGTCGTCTTGAAAAAAGGAGCCTGTTAACAACTTAGGATTCGCACCAACTTCTTCGAGATCGTCATCGAGAATACTAACCGAACTGACATCTGGTAAAGAAGACAAAATCCTACAAGCTTATACCTAGAAGTAGTAAATTTATCACTGTTCGATAAAAGCCTACTTAGTTCAATTGAATTAAAAATATAACATAACACATCATCACCCCCACCATGACACCCGCCATTGCAAGACAACCCACAGTGACAAATGGCATCGTTGATCGAAACAGAATCAACATTATTCGAAACAGAAGGAACCTCGTTGATTTTAACTTTCAACACATGAGGATCGAAGGATGCTTTAATAGTAGCTAAAGTTGCATCATCGACGGTTATAGAGAGATCACCCTGGCCTTGGGACTTCAAAGCTTGATTGAAATAAACATTCAACCCTCTTGAAGAACCCCCTTTAAATGATCCGAAAACTAAACTATCTCTTTCACTTATATAGTCAACCTTCGAAATCCTTTCTCCTACCCACACAGCTCGGATAGATTTAGCGATGAGATTCGATGCGAAACCGTCGTGAAGGATATCATTGATAACATGAGAATCCGAAAACTCATTCACACAAATTGAAAATGAATCCGGACTCTAATTATTCTTAACCTCTTTGACCACTTCACGAGTCGAATTTGAACATTCAGTCTCAATGAATACATACATTGTACCAATTTGTTTAAGCTCTCCTAGGTTATAGCCGGAAAACTGAAAATGGCTATCTAAGAATGACGAAAGAACTCTTAGGTTATAGTGGTAAAGGATTTATAAGAATCAAATCGTCCGTACGAGGTGTGATCGGCGGTCAACTTGTTCATGTTCTCCATATTCGGGCATAAAACAAGAAATCCGAACAACCCTATTTACGGATATTGTTTGCTAGTACGACCCTACGCATTCGAACATCAACCAAATTTTCATCTTTAAAAGGTTGTTTATCAACCAAAAATATGCAGTGTCTCGACAAGTTTAAAATGTCAAAATTGGGTTAGCCCTCAAAACCGGAGCATGATTACTAGCGTTAACGAAATTTTTTGGGACCAAAAGAATGACCCCGATTGGCCCATCCTATGTAAATCTATTTTCCATACAGAGAGACACCATTCATCGAATGATTTTCGAATTTTATGAAAGCATACCTTCGGTCGATCCAACTTTTAAATTCAACTACGAAACCGAACTTACCGACAACATCTTGTAAGGAAAGGTGAGAGCATTTTGGGACGGTTGTAACTCCTTTTAATTTGAAAGTTTTTTTTTTTTTTTTTTTTTAAAAAACTTTTTTTCGTTTGCTCATTGTATATATAATTTATAAAACCCTGAAATACCACAATAACCCTTTACACAACAAAGAACAAAATAATAAAAAAAATATATTCAATTTATATATTTTTTACGTTCCAGTTAATAGTCTATAGATAAAAACCATAATATCAAAAAAAAGCCTGTACTTTTTAGCTTTATATTTTCACCTCTTTTTTTTACATACATTTTTGTTTTGGAGGATGATTCTCACACACACTTTTTTGATCCTCACACACCTATTTTAACCTTTTACTCTTCTAATAATACTCAATTGGTGTGTGAGGATCAAAAAAGTGTGTGTGAGAATCATCCCCCATTTGTTTTGCATATATAGAGTAATATTTAAATGAATCTAATTTTTAAGTTGATGTCCAAGAGACCAATCAGAGTGCGCCATGTGACGCGACAATAATATGTGATTGAAAAAAAAATTATTTTTTTTCAAATTTTTTTTCTTCAATCACATGTGATTGGATTTGGCATGTAATAAATCACATGTGATTCTGCATGTCAATCACATGTGATTGAAAAACTCAATC
Source organism: Rutidosis leptorrhynchoides (assembly GCF_046630445.1). Taxonomy (NCBI): domain Eukaryota; kingdom Viridiplantae; phylum Streptophyta; class Magnoliopsida; order Asterales; family Asteraceae; genus Rutidosis; species Rutidosis leptorrhynchoides. The sequence continues at coordinate 63,417,994 of NC_092342.1, forward strand.
ACATGTGATTCTGCATGTCAAATCCGATCACATGTGATTGAAAAAAAAAATTAAAAAAAAATTAAATTTTTTTCAATCATACGTGATTGTCGCACCACATGTCACACTATGATTGGGCCCTTGAATTTCAAGGAAATTGTTGGATTCACATGATCACAACTCATATAAAGTAATTGACAACTTTTTCTCATTAATTTTATTTATTTTTGAAATGAACTATTATTTTAGAACAATACAAAAAGTAAAATTGTACTATTAAGCTGGAAAGAAAATTATTAAACATATATTTTTAACAAATTGAACACGCAATTGACGTACATACGAATTTAGCCATAAAACATATTAATAGAAAAGTACGTAGTTGTTAAAGACATGATGGTAATTTCCAACAAGAAGAATTGACTCTTGTATAGTATATTTTGAAATTAATATTATTCAATTTTTATGACATAATTAGCCAAACCTTTATGACCAAAATTAATATTTTCTATGCCTGTTACCGATCCAACTTAAGTAGTTTTTTTAGAACTTACAGGTTTAATATATGTAGTGAAATTAGTTATTTTTCAAACAATATAAATTTTATTAAAACTCTAGCAAGAAGCTAAAAACAAATCAAATTATAAAAGTAATGGAGAATCACACTGTTCAATTACATTTTTTCTTTCGATACAGTAGTTGAAAAACAACCAATTAAACCCCTGATAAAACAATGTGGTAAACTTGGTACATATATTACGTTGATAAGAGCCCTCTTATCGGTCGAGTCATTGATCCGCCGTTGCATATGTCATCCAATGGCACCAGTATTAGCACCTAGCCATTGGTTAGTGGTTGGACCACCGTACTTTTTATTTTCGTTGGATGACAATATTGATCACGGATGTCATGCATTTATTTGTTGTACATTTTGTTTTATTACTTGTACCCGTAAATAATTGATTAATTCAGTGGGTGTGAGGAAGTATGTGATTGGTATGTCATGGTTGTTAGCAGATAGTGGTTGGTTAGTGATGAGAAGAATGTGCTGATGTGGCGCTGATGTAGCAGTCCGTGATACCATGGCACATGGCCGGTCCTGAGAATTTGAGTGCTCTGAACGAGGCGAAAAAAAAGGTCCCAACGGCAGTGTCAGTCTCGAGAATTCTAAGAGGCTAGACAACTCAAAGAATGGATAAGAAATATAATTATGGGGTTGAAAGGAGAAAGAAAGTAAATAGATGTCAAATGAATATCACAAAAAAATTGTTCCTATTAAAATTAAAAACAAACTTCTTCACTCGGATGACTTTGTGAGTGGTATCATTGTATTGTATAATGCTATCATAAAATCAGAAGCCCAAAAAATTACACAAAATCAAATCTCAATGGTATCACTTGAAAGCAAGGTACATACACGTTTGTGTTTTGCTCAACTATCTTCTCCAAGACCACTCTCTATAGTTAGTTATCCGCTAGTTACCCGTTAATTACTCGTTAGTTACCCGTTAATTACCCGTTAGTTACCCGTTATTACCCGTAGTCACCGTTTAGTTATCCGCGTTAGTTACCCGCATTCACCATGGATTTGGCGAGAGTGTTATATGCACGTGGGACCCTCAATGCCTCAAATTGTGTATACTTTGTGCTATATTTTTTGTACATTGTTAGTTATTGGTAATTATTATAGGGAGTGTTTAGTTATAGGATTTTATGTGTTAGTTATAGGATATAAGTGTTGATGTGGCGCTAATGTGGCAGTTAAGAGGATGAATAGTGTTAGTCACGATAGGGAGTGGCCTTATTACATTTTCATCCCACATGAATGGGTGAGATTATCAAAACATTCTATAAAATCAAAAGCCTGGTTAAAAATCCATTAAGAATAAAAATTAGGCTTGATTCCATGGAGCCTGATTCATTTGACTCTGGCATAAGAATAATATGGGCTTAGTACTAAAAACAGTAATTTGTGTGTGTTTTAAAAATTTTGGGCCCCTAATAATGTTGGCCCTGAGCAGTTGCACATCTTGCACCCCTTATGGGTCGGACCTGCCATGACATGACGTCATCGTTAAGAGTGGCCTAATGATCCTACTTGATGGATCAATTGGTCGTGCACGACATCCTTTCATAAGTTTTCTCTAGTGGCTAAAATAGTTTAGCTATCACATTCGATATTGATATTTAGCCATTGTGATCTTACAACGATTTCATTCCATTCGCTATCGTCCGCATTATGCTTCTGAAAACTTTATAAATATGTATTCCATTGCCTTAAGATATATGGAGTACTCCTTACTTTTTTCCGAAAAAGCAATAACTTATATAGAACTTTCAAGAAATAATGAACCCGCACCATGATCGTTCAGCACCTAGAAAGCAAAAATAAAGAAACCTACCACTATAAACAAACCACCAAAACTATCTAGGCGCGAACCATAACGCAAAGGGCCAAAACAAACTAACAAACTAAGCTAACAGCAAGATCAAACTAAACAAAAGTAACCTACAAAAGAGAGAAACAAACCATGACCAAACTAACCAAACCAAGACATAACCAAATCGACCTGAAGCATGAAGAAACAACCAGGACCAAAATGTGAGACCACCACCAAACGCAAGCATTACGATCCAGAAAGACCAATCAAACGTCACTATCACCCACCGCCTTTAACACCTTCTTGCCACACTTATTTGGTTTGAGCAAATTCCCTTCAACTTGCACATAAGAAACCGCACGACCCGTTTTATTATCATAATCGTACCATAAAGAAGAAGAGTCAAGTTCACTTTTAGATAAACCTGAATCTTGCCAGTCAGGAGAAGCACGAATAGAACGAGATCCAACCCGTGGTGAATTCAAGGCAGCCCCTTTATTCACGGAACCGAAAACAACCCGATCACTATCATCCCGAGGAAACAAAAACCAACATATACGGTTTTCTTTTTCGATGATGATTCTTTTTTCGTTACGGCTATACACTTGAACGCGGCATTGTATTCACGACCAAAACTCCAAAATAAGTAGCGTCATGGAATTCTCTTCAGGTTTGCTAGGTTTCTTGAAGCACCACTTCAAAAGACTCATGAATATGTTTGGAATTCTTAGATTCAACGAAGACAAAAAAATGACCTGATATTTCCTAACACGTCGTTAGCTTTCGAAGTGTGTATCACTTCGCCACAATATCCGACGATTTTTTGAATGTTTTCAACTAAAGCAAGATTCAACGGAGTGCCCTAAATTCAAGAAAAGCATACCTATAAAAGTAATCCACTTTGATAAAAAAAAAAAAAAAAGGAGGTAATCATAGCAAAATCGAAGTAGGCAGGGATAATTTAAGCATTTTATCATATGATTCCTCATCTGATCAAGCTATAACGCAACTGAAAATGCCCACCTTGCGTGCCTGAGTAATAAGTACCCTCCGATTGAGTAGTAACCGAAGAAACTTAGCTTCCAAGAAGTGGGTTGTGTCAACAACAGTCACGCAAAGCCGTAGCCAATCAACCATACTCGAGTTGGATTCAAGGATAATATGAGAACGGTTTTTGTTGAAAGAAGATGGACGACTATACATCCGGTTCGAGGATCCGCTTCTTGTTAGCCACCCAAAGAAGATGGGTTTTCCAAAAATAGCCGTGACATTAATCGTATTAACAACAACTATAGAAAAAGGATTAGGAATTTCTGGCGTCAAAATCCCATTTAATCCGGCATCTTCAGGTTGAGAAAGAAGGATAAATCTCATTACACTTACTTCTGGATAGATGTGTGGGATAGAGGGCTCATGGTACCTGAAGAGGTATTATGATTAACTGGGATGGGGGATGAAAACAAATGAGAAGATCCGAAAACTGGCAAGCCGAAGGTAGGTGGTGTAACAACCTCACATTGGGCCTAGTGGTAATTGTCCTAAATGTCCTTGGGTGTTATTATAAGTTATTTTAATAATTATATGTTTATAATTATTTAATTATATAGTTGAGACCAGTTTGTGACAAGGGTCACATAACAGTTTTGTTTATTTAATTTGGACCTCGTTTGGACCACTTAATGTAGTGTTTCGTATTTCAGATAACTGGTAAATACCCGTGTGTATCACAGAAGAGATTTCCTTCCAATGAAGGAAACCCCTTTTTGTTAAAACCTCTACTTCTCCTTTTATTTCCATTTTTGGAAATAATAACACATACATACACAAACGCTCCCAAATCTCACAAACCCTAATCCCTAATCTTGTTCTTGATCTCGTTTTTAAACTAAAAATCATTCCTTGTGATTTTAGTAACATCATAAGGTATTTAACAAGCGATATCATGTTCTAATTTGAGTTAAAATCAGTGATTTTCTTAGTTTTTATGTCAAAGTGGGTTTTGAATCAAAAAGTGATTTGAATGTGTTTTTTATGTCAAATTGATGTTAGAAAACGTTTCTATATGATTTATATATGTTTTCTAAGTGATTTGTAGTGTCAAAATAGTGTAAAAACGAGATCTGGGGTTAAAAATGACGAAAACAGCGACCTGGCACTGATGAACAGCTCCCGTACGGTTGCAAGATGCATCCGTACAGTTACGGGGTGTATCTGGACCATTTCTGATGCAACTGGGCGGTTGCAGGTGCAACCGGGCGGTTGCAGGTGCTCCCGCGCGGTTGCAGTCTGGCAGCTTTTTGGAAAACTTGTTTTGGCCGTAACTTTCAAACCGTAACTCCGTTTTTGATGAATAAACTATTGTTGGAAACGTAATGAGATTTAATTTCTAATGGTAAAGTTTTAAAACACTGAATCAAACTTTAATTTGAGTCAAAATGATGGGATAGCGTGTATGCCTCGTTCTACACACGTGGGATAGTTGCAACTGTATGGGGAACCATGTAAACTTGTCATATATGGATATATTATGTTATATGATGTTGTTTAGAGTATAAATTGATGATATTATTGATTAGATATGTGCTAACTTGAGATATGATATTCTCAGGTAATAAGGGAACGGAGAAGGCTCAGTAATATAAGACTTCTGAGTTCTTGCTATTTATCAGGTGAGTGGGACTATCTTAAATGTTATATGTATGTAGTAGCAGGTTATGCTACTATTTTCCTTCCATGTTATACCTGATGAGTTAGCATATGATGTTTATGCTTATGTGATGATTATGTGTACTGGGGTATTATCGGCTATGATGTCTAGTCGGTAATCAGCTTTGGGTATAAAAGCTGAGCATAAGGTCAACCTTGCTGTCAGGTTGGGTTATTCGTGTAGTATAGTTTGAATGACGCATCCCCTGCGTCCGGATTACTATGCGAGGGAGACAGTAACACTAGCTCGATCAACTAGTAGTTAATGGCCCGTACAAGCCGACGAGCCTAGTGTTACCATTCTGGTTTACCTTGTTGATGCTATGTCATTATGCTTAGATTGATGCTAGATACCTATGACTGTAGGATAATTCCATTTACTTAGATTTATGCTAACCCCCCACAGTTCCTCCCTTGCATGTTAAGCTTTGCATGTTATAGTTTTGGGAGTGGTTGTCTTTGAATATGTTTGACAGGCTATACTCTGATGTTTATATTTTGATACCTATATGTGTGTAAAATCTTTTGGTTAACGTAACACCTGGATGACTGTAATAACTATGGTTTAGCTAATTACTACGTATGGTTTGTAAATGATAATGCTAAAAACGAACATATATTTCATGGCATTATTCCTCAAGAATGACAAGTTTTTAGTTGCAATTGTTTTATTTACAAGTGATATTCGTTTAAATAATAAAAGGTGAAGACAAAAGACAGATTCGACGAATTGAAGACGCAAACAACCAAAAAGCTCAAAAGTACAAAATACAATCAAAGAGGTTCCAATTATTGATAAGAAACGTCTCGAAATTACAAGAGTACAAGATTCAAAACGCAAAGTACAAGATATTAAATTGTACGCAAGGACGTTCGAAAATCCGGAACCGGGACCAGAGTCAACTCTCAACGCTCGACGCAACGGACTAAAAATTACAAGTCAACTATGCACATAAATATAATATAATATTTAAATAATTCTTATAATTATTTATATATTATATAAATATTTAAAACCGTCGGTAAACAAAGAGCCAAACTCGTGTGAGCTGTAAAAGCAAACTCCGCGACTCGCGGAGTTTGAAGGCAAAATGGGCCGCGAGTCGCGGAGGCCCAAATTCTGAAAGTCCCTATAAAGCCAACCGAATTCTGATCATTTTTCACACTCTTAATCTATCTCTCTTTCAATATATACGTAAAAATATATATATAATTTATATTTTAATTTTAATTTTAATTTTAAATCCTAATAATAAGGGTATGTTAGCGAATGTTGTAAGGGTGTAAGTCGAAATTCTGTCCGTGTAACGCTACGCTATTTTTAATCATTGTAAGTTATGTTCAACCTTTTTATATTAATGTCTCGTAGCTAAGTTATTATTATGCTTATTTAATCCAAAGTAATCATGATGTTGGGCTAATTACTAAAATTGGGTAATTGGGCTTTGTACCATAATTGGGGTTTGGACAAAAGAACGACACTTGTGGAAATTAGACTATGGGCTATTAATGGGTTTTATATTAACTAAACAATACCTTGTTAATTTAATATACAAACTTATAATTCGACGTATTTATATATAACCACATACGCTTGACTGGGTACGGTGGGCGGGATATCTATAAATACCAATAATTATTCATTTTACCGGACACGGAACTGGATTAATAGTTAATAGACTTGTTGAAACAGGGGTGAATTACATTCAAGGGTAATTGGTGTAATTGTTAACAAAGTAGTAAAACATTGGTTTACACGCAGTCGATAACCTGGTGTATTCATTAAACAAAGTATTAAAACCTTGTTACAATTCGAATCCCCAATTAGTTGGAATATTTGACTTCGGGAATAAGAATAATTTGACGAAGGCTTTCGCTCTTTATATTTTTGACTGATGGACTATTATGGACAAATCCGAATGGACATATTAAATAATCCAGGACAAAGGACAATTAACCCATGGGCATAAAACTAAAATGAACACGTCAAACATCATGATTACGGAAGTTTAAATAAGCATAATTCTTTTATTTCATATTTAATTTCCTTTATTTTATATTTAATTGCACTTCTAATTATCGCATTTTTATTGTTATTGTATTTAATTGCACTTTTAATTATCGTACTTTTTAATTATCGCAAGTTTATTTTATCGCACTTTTATTATTTGCAATTTCATTATTATTATTTACTTTACGCTTTAATTTAAGTCTTGTATTTATTTTTAATATTTTACATTTGGTTTTAACTGCGACTAAAGTTTTAAAATCGACAAACCGGTCATTAAACGGTAAAAACCCCCCTTTATAATAATAATATTACTTATATATATATGTTTGTATTTTTATAAAAGTAAACTAATATAGCGTTAAGCTTTGTTTAAAAAGATTCCCTGTGGAACGAACCGGACTTACTAAAAACTACACTACTGTACGATTAGGTACACTGCCTATAAGTGTTGTAGCAAGGTTTAAGTATATCCATTCTATAAATAAATAAATATCTTGTGTAAAAATGAATCGTATTTAATAGTATTTCCTGCAAAAATATAAGCTATTTTATATACTACTCTGCTAAAACATCAAGTTATTTTTGGCGCCGCTGCCGGGGAATCGCTTAAAAGCCGGAAGCGCAACGCTAATATAGAAAAAAAAAAGATTTTTAGTTTACTTTTATTAAAATTCGTTTTTATAAAAATACGTTTTAAATATTCGAAAATATAAAAAGAAAAACAAAAATATAACTATTTTTAGAAGTTTGATAAATATTTAAGTTTTATAAAGTTTCTTTAGTTTGTAAAAATATAAGTATTATTTAATTTATTTTATAAATATATTTTATAAATATAAAAGACCAAAAAAAAAATAATATAAATATATATGAATCTATTTTTTTTTTAGATTGTTATAAAGTATTTTATTTTTATCTTAGTTATTAAAGATAAGTTTTATTTAAATTATATAAATATTTTAATTAGATTTTAAAACAGAAAATATAAAAACAAAAAATAGAAAATAAAAAAAAAACGCGTCAGTTTTAAACTGTTCCAGGGTTGAATTTTGAAACCCCGCGACTCGCGGGTTTACTGCTTGAAATACCGCAAGTCGCGGAGATAATCTGACACGCGACAGAACCCTAATTCTGCATTTATTACGGGTAATTATTAATTATTATAATTATTAACCCTAATTATTATTATTATTATAATTAGTTTTATTTTAAAGTTTTACTTTTTATTTAATTTATATTTTAGTTAAATTAGTTTAATTAAATTGTAAAATTAATAGTTTTAATAAATAAATAATATAAAAATAATATTTTTATAAAAATTGTACTTTTTACAACTTTTTGTATATTTTTATATTTTGTCCCTTTTTAATTGTTTTAGCGTAATATTTGTATTTTTCGCTCATAGTTAGTTTTAAACTTAGTTTTTGCCATAGTTATTTTTACTTCTAGATTTTTAGGCTTTGCCGTAGAATTCCTTAAGTGCTTTCTCTTTAGACTAAGATTTAGGTACTTTAGAATTTTGCGACGCCTTTTTAAGTTTTAGTTTCTTTTTAAGTTATTTCCATTCGGGATTTAGTTTTTCCTGTAAGCTTTAATATTTTTAGACGACTTTTACCTATGTATCAATTATCATTCCAATTAGTAATCTCAATTTGCGATTATAATTTTAAGTTAGTTGTAGTAATAAGGTTAGGTTAGTCAAGTATTTTTAAGTTTTATAAGTTTCTTTTATTTTTCCATCACCTTTTATTTTTCAACCAATTTTCTTTTTCGACCTTTTTCGACGAACTCTTTTTCTTTCTTATTTCTCGCTATTCTAGTTTTAGGACATAGATTTTTATTCTACTTCTTATCTAAATTTCTTAAAATTATGAAAAGTTATTTTAAGTGGTTAAATTGATAGACATCAAAATTTTCTGGTTCGTAGTAATAGTTGGATTTGTACGTGGACCGGGTTGTTGGAGCCAAACAGTCCTCAATTATATTGAGACCAAACGAATCCTGCCCCTCTGCTGCATCTTTTGGCTATTCGAAACGTGGGCAAAATCAGAAAAGTCTATTGATTGGATAACTTATTATAATTTTTATTTCCTTTTAAAAACTAATAGGATATTCAGTGAATGCACCGAGCAAGACGTTCACCACCTTTTGTACGTTCACCACCTGTAACTAGATCAAGACATTTAGCAAATATTACCGCCGTTGATTTTTCTTTAGAATCGTCATCCAGTCGACCAAGTACTTCAGTTCAAATTTCCGATAATCCATTTTTTGAACCCGACCTCACAATTGAGAATCCGGAAAATATTCAGGAACGATTAGTAGATCCTGAACCACTAAATTTTCCTCCGGAACCACCGATCATTCAAACAGAGATTATTGAGGAACGAACCATTAAATCAGAATCCTCTAGTGATTCCGATTCAACAAATTCAATTATGGAGAATCTGGAACCTTTAAATATGGAAGACCGAATGAGAGCTAAACGCACTGGCCAAGGTCACGCAATTACTCATCCAGACATTAATGTGCCAGATTATGAAATCAAAGGACAAATTCTACACATGGTGACTAATCAATGCCAATTTAGTGGTGCGCCGAAGGAAGATCCAAATGAACATCTACGTACCTTTAATAGGATCTGCACACTATTTAAAATCCGAGAAGTGGAGGATGAACAGATATATCTCATGTTATTTCCCTGGACTTTAAAGGGAGAAGCCAAAGATTGGTTGGAATCGTTACCTGAAGGGGCGATCGATACATGGGACGTTTTAGTTGAAAATTTTCTTAAACAATTCTTTCCGGCATCTAAAGCCGTAAGACTTCAAGCAGAAATTGTTACGTTTACACAGAAGCCGAATGAAACTCTATATGAGGCATGGACTAGATATGGAAAGTTATTAAGAGGATGTCCGCAACATGGTTTAGACACCTGTCAAATAGTACAAATATTCTACCAAGGATGCGACATCACTACAAGGAAAGACATAGATATAGCAGCTGGTGGTTCTATTATGAAGAAAACGGAAACTGATGCTTACAAAATTATTGATAACACTGCTTCCCACTCACATGAGTGGCACCAAGAAAAAGATATCGTTAGATCATCTAAAGCAGCTAGAGCCAATTCTAGCCATGACTTAGATTCCATTTCCGCAAAGATAGATGCTGTGGAGAGACGAATGGAAAAGATGACTAAAGATATTCACTCAATAGGAATTAGTTGTGAGCAGTGTGGAGGACCACATTTGACAAAAGATTGTCTCAGTATTGAATTAACAATGGAACAAAGAGAGAATATTTCATACATAAACCAAAGGCCTGGAAATAATTATCAGAATAATTATCAACCGCCAAGACCTATTTACAATCAAAACCAGAATTATAACCGAAATATTCCATACAACAACCAACAAGGTCCTAGCAACAAGTATCCAATAATACTTACAATCAGCAAAGACCTAATTTTCAAAACAAACCACCACAACAAACCGATGATAAAAAGCCGAATTTAGAAGATATGATGACGAAGCTAGCTGAAACTCAAACGCAGTTTTTCACATCTCAGAAATAAACCAATGAACAAAATGCTCAAGCATTTAGAAACCAACAAGCTTCTATTCAAAATCTGGAACAAGAAGTAAGTAACCTAGCAAGGTTAATAGGTGAAAGAAAACCGGGAAGTCTACCTAGTGATACAAATGCTAACCCCCGGAATGAAACAGCTAAAGCCATTACCACAAGAAGTGGTACAACACTTAAACCACCGAAAATACCTGTAACTTCTGATGAAGCTATTCCTACTTCACAAGAACCACAACCTGATCAAGATAAGGAAAAAGAACCGGTAGTTGAAAAGGTTAATGAAGATAACACAGTTAAGGCTAAACCTTATGTTAAACCATACCAACCACCACTTTCTTACCCGAGTAAAATGAAGAAATAGAAACTTGAAGCCGAGCAATCCAAATTCTTGGATATGTTTAAACAAATAAATGTAAATCTTCCTTTCATTGATGTGATTTCAGGAATGCCTAGATATGCTAAATTCTTGAAAGATCTAATCTCAAATAGAAAGAAAATGGAAGAACTCTCGGCTGTTACTATGAATGCTAATTGTTCAGCAGTGCTGTTGAATAAGATACCAGAAAAACTATCTGATCCAGGAAGTTTCACAATTCTATGTTTTCTGGGTAGTCTTAGTTCAATAGAAGCATTGGCAGACTTAGGTGCTAGTATAAATTTAATGCCGTATTCACTATACGCTAAACTAGACCTTGGAGAATTGAAACCAACCAGAATAAGCATACAACTAGCCGATAGATCAATAAAATATCCTAGAGGGATAATGGAGAACATGCTAGTTAAAGTTGGTACTTTAGTATTTCCAGTAGATTTTGTTGTTTTGGACATGGAAGAAGATTCTCAAGTTCCTCTCATATTAGGAAGACCATTCTTAAACACGGCTAAAGCAATGATAGACGTATTCGGTAAAAAATTGACCCTAAGTATAGAGGATGAGAGTGTTACCTTTTCAGTTGATAGAGCAATGCAACAACCGCAATCTGCAGATGATACATGTTATTATATTCAAACTATAGATGCACATGCAGAATTATTAGAAGAATTTCCAGAATTACAAGGAACAGGAGAATGTTCTTTAGGAGAAGGTAATGAACCAATTGATGAAGCTGAAATGTTAGCTACACTTATAGCTAATGGATATGAACCAACAACAGAAGAAATTCAAATGCTAAAAGAAGAAGACAGATATCGATACAAATCATCGATAGAAGAACCTCCGAAATTAGAGTTAAAGCCACTTCCAAACCATTTGGAATACGCTTATTTACATGGTGAATCTGAATTACCTGTAATAATATCGTCTTCTCTTACTGAAAATGAGAAATCACAACTCATTTCTGTGTTGAAAGCTCATAAACCAGCCATTGCATGGAAGATTCATGATATTAAAGGAATAAGTCCTTCGTATTGCACACATAAAATCCTTATGGAAGAAGGTCATAAAACGTATGTGCAACGCCAACGAAGACTAAATCCTAATATGCAAGATGTAGTTAAGAAAGAGATTATCAAACTGCTAGATACAAGTCTAATTTATCCAATCTCTGATAGTCCATGGGTAAGCCCAGTTCAATGCGTGCCTAAGAAGGGTGGCATGACTGCCATTACAAATGAGAAAAATGAGCTTATTCCTACTAGAACTGTAACAGGATGGCGTGTATGTATTGATTATAGAAAATTAAATGACGCCACCAGAAAAGATCACTTTCCCTTACCTTTCATAGATCAAATGTTGGAAAGATTAGCCGGAAACAGTTACTATTGTTTTCTAGATGGATTTTCCGGATATTTTCAAATTCCAATAGCACCCGAAGATCAAGAGAAAACCACATTCACGTGCCCTTATGGTACTTTTGCTTACAAACGCATGCCATTTGGACTTTGCAACGACCCTGCAACCTTTCAAAGGTGCATGATGGCGATTTTTCACGACATGATAGAAGAATGCATGGAAGTTTTCATGGATGACTTTTCAGTCTTCAGTGATACATTTGAATCATGTCTAGCTAATCTTGAACGAATGCTTATTAGATGCGAACAATCAAATCTAGTTCTTAATTGGGAGAAATGCCATTTTATGGTTAAAGAAGGCATCGTTCTTGGTCATAAAATTTCAAAAGAAGGAATTGAAGTGGATAGAGCTAAAGTAGATGTAATTGCTAAACTTCCACATCCCACCAATGTTAGAGGAGTTAGGAGTTTTTTAGGGCATGCCGGTTTTTACCGACGTTTCATAAAAGATTTTTCTAAAATTGCCACTCCTATGAATAAACTCCTAGAAAAGGATGCTCCATTCATCTTTTCAGATGAATGTATCAAATCTTTTAATATTCTTAAAGAAAAACTTACTAATGCGCCGATCATGATAACACCAAATTGGAATCTACCATTTGAACTAATGTGCGATGCAAGTGATTTTGCAATGGGAGCCGTTTTAGGACAAAGGATTGAAAAACGATTTCAACCTATATATTATGCTAGTAAGACGTTACAAGGAGCACAAACGAACTATACAACTACTGAAAAAGAACTCCTTGCTATTGTCTTTGCTTTTGACAAATTTCGATCATATCTCGTTCTAGCAAAAACGGTGGTCTATACCGACCATTCTGCTCTTAGATACCTATTTTCGAAACAAGATGCTAAACCAAGATTAATCCGTTGGATCTTACTCTTACAAGAGTTTGATATTGAAATCCGAGATAAAAGAGGAGCAGAAAATCTCGCCGCTGATCATCTTTCTCGTCTTGAAAATCCCGAATTAGAAGTTCTAAATGAATCGGCCATACAAGACAACTTTCCTGATGAATATCTATTGAAGATAGATTATAAAGAAATTCCATGGTTTGCAGACTATGCAAACTACTTAGTTTGTGGATTCCTTGAAAAAGGATTATCGTACCAAAGACGAAAGAAATTCTTCAGTGATATAAAACACTATTTTTGGGAAGATCCACATTTGTTTAAAAGTTGTCCCGATAGAATAATACGCCGATGTGTATTTGGAGATGAAGCTAGTAAAATATTAAACCATTGTCACACAAGACCAACAGGAGGGCATTATGGGCCTCAACTAACAGCAAGAAAAGTTTATGATGCTGGATTCTATTGGCCTACAATTTACAAAGACGCACACCTTCTTTGCAAATCCTGTGATGCTTGTCAAAGGGCCGGAAAAATAAGTCAACGTGATGAAATACCACAAAATGTCATCCAAGTATGTGAAGTATTTGACATTTGGGGTATTGACTTTATGGGTCCATTTCCAAAATCTCATAATAATCTATATATACTCGTAGCCATTGATTATGTATCTAAATGGGCGGAAGCACAAGCTCTCCCAACTAACGATGCACGAGTTGTAGTCAACTTTTTTAAACGTCTTTTTGCAAGGTTTGGAACACCGAAAGCTTTAATAAGTGATCGGGGTACTCATTTCTGTAATAATCAACTTGAGAAAGTTCTTAAAAGATATGGAGTAACTCATAAAATCTCCACCGCATATCATCCACAAACAAGTGGACAAGTTGAAAATACCAACCGAGCTTTAAAACGTATTCTAGAGAAAACCGTAGGATCAAATCCGAAGGAATGGTCCATTAAATTGGAGGATGCACTCTGGGCTTTTAGAACAGCCTACAAAACTCCAATTGGAACTACACCTTTTAGACTTGTTTATGGAAAAGCATGTCATCTTCCAGTAGAAATTGAACACAAAGCATTTTGGGCTTTGAAGACATGTAATCTTGATTTACATGAAGCCGGACGTCTACGATTAAGTCAACTAAACGAATTAGAAGAATTAAGACATGAAGCATACGAAAATTCGTTAATCTATAAAGAAAGAACGAAGAAATGGCATGATAAAAGAATCAGAAGTTCAAAAGAATTTAAAGAAGGAGACAGAGTTCTTCTTTTCAATTCACGATTCAAGCTATTTCCTAGAAAATTGAAATCAAGATGGTCTGGACCATTCATAGTTAAAAGAGTTTTCCCATACGGAACGATAGAATTAATAAATTCAAATGGGATTGAATTTAAAGTTAATGGTCACAGAGTTAAACACTACATACATGGTCCGATGGAAGTCGACAACGAAGTTAATCACAATTTCGATACCACAGCTAACTAAGTGTGGGGAGAATCAAGTCTTTAAAGGATAATATGTATTTCTGTTAGAGTTAGATTGTCTGTTTTCGTGTAGTTCTCGAAAATGGAACCCGAATGGTCTTTCCCTAGCAGACCCTAAAGAACTAGTCTTCTCCCCCCATTCTGAATTTTTATTTTTTTTAGGTTTTTACAAAATGAAGACTGCCTGTGAACTAAACCATGATCTAATGCTACACGCTTTGATCACTAAACGTAATAATGACACACTTTCGAGTGAAATAGTATCAGTAATCAGAGAAAGAATGGACGGAGTTAGAAAAGAATCCAGATGCGAAGATAATAAGTTACAATTTGGTAAAGGAAAATCAAAATCCGCAGCGAAAAGAAGAGCACGACACCTAGAAAGATGTCACAAATGCGGAAAATGGTCACATGGAGGTAAATGTTCAAATAATCAAACCTATTCAAATACCGAATTTGTTACTTTATGCAGAGACGGACCGTTCATATGTTTAGAAGAAAAGACACTGAATGCTCGAGGTTACGCCTATGTAGCTATGGAAAACCAATTAAACCGACTATCTTATGAATGGGATAGATCATATAACTAAGAATACTATCTCACAGGTAAGTCTGTACAGTCTTTATTTTTATTTTTTTATTTTTAACCTTTTGATAATAAACGCTAATTTGTTCGCTATAAAGTATTAAATTGGTATTGAATAAAATTAGGTTTGGCGACCGAAATTATTGATATCATTCAAAAAAATTTATTACATCACTGCGAAATTTAACGTTTATTCTTAAGGTATAAATATCTTTAATCAATCAACCTAAAATATTTCAAAAATTCGTCATGAGTTAAATTAGGTCTTGGAACCGAAATTACTTTACCGAAAAGAGGGGCGCATATTTTTGATAATATTTGATTGATTAAAGTGGGATAAAAAGCCAAAAAGATTTTTAATTTTATTTTTACCATGTTTTTAAAATTAATATATAAATCTTAAATTAATATTGTAAACTTTGTAAAAACAATATATTTAAAATTGTAAATATTTGAAAAATTAAAATAAAGTTTGGTGTGAATTTATAATATGAATTTTTAAATTTTTTTTTAAAATATGAATTTTTAATTTTTATGCATTTTAAATTTTAAAGTTTGGTGTGAATTTTTAATATTAATTTTGAATTTTATATTTAAATTGTGTGAATTTAAAAACAAAAATTTACTTTATCTCATTAAGTTAAAAATATGATTTTTAAAATTCGTCGTAAGTTGAAGACTAGGTCTTTGAACCGAAATTGCTTTACCCGCGGGAGGGACGAGAACTTTTATTATCATTATTTTTAATCTTATTGAATTAAAGTATGCCAAAAACATTAAAAAAAACCCAAAAATCTTAGCTTTTAAAACAATCGCTACAAAAAGACAAATTTTAAAATTTTGTCGAAGGACGGACTAGGACATCGATCCGAAACGACCTCGTCCTAAATAACAAGGGAAACAAAATTTTAAAATTAATTACTTAATTGTTTTAATTAATATAAGATGTTAAAAAAAAAAAAAAGCAAACTCCGCGACTCGCGGAGTTTGAAGCTTTAAACACCGCGACTCGCGGAGGTATCGAATTACAGAAAAAAAATATAAGAGCTGGAACAGATCAGTCCCAACCCACAAACACACCAAAACTGCTAAAATAACTGCCGAAAATACACGCAAAAACACCCCCAAAATCACAATTTTTAACCGTTAATCATCAAATCTTTTACTAAAATCATGTTGAGAAGGATGCTATCAAGGAATTACTCAAGAAAAACGGTAAATTTCTACACCTAAACACCATTTAATCCGAAAATTAGTGTTCTTGAGCAATTTTTTCCCCAATTTGATTTTGATGCTTTTTAGTGTAATTATGCTTAAATTGTTTATGTATTATGCTTGTATAACCTAGATTGATGCTATTTAACATGATTAGAAGCCTTAAACTTCAAATTTTAAGTAATATAGGGTTTGTGTTCTTGAGCAAATTTGGGGCTTTTTGATATAAACAGGTTATGGCCGATTTTTGTCATGAATTGTTACTAAATTAAGTAGTGTAACATGTTTAGGTAGTTAAATGATCCAAACTTTGAGCCTAAACATGATTTTGAGAATTAAAGTGGACTTTTTCAAGTCTAAAATTCATGAACTTGATTTTTGGGAGATAATGCCATTTGAAACTTGTTTAATTGCTAGTAATGATTATTTTGACATGTTATTTAAGTTGAATGCTTATGAACTTGGCGAACATTTTCGTATATGCTTATTTGAAAAAGTGTAGATTTGATAAAAATGTGAAAATGAGCTTAAGTTTGATATAAATTGATCATGTCATTGTAATTATTTTGATTGATGATTTTGCTGACACTAATGCATATTTGGATGCACAAAAATTGTGTTTGATGTGTTTTGCAGACTGAAAGGGGTGAATCTTCATCCCAAGCTCGCAATGCTATTGCTGAGAATGCGGAACAACAGGAGGTGGATAACTACTACAAGCAAGATATATGATAAGGCTAAAAAGGAACATATATTTCATAGCAATATCCCTCCTAAATAATAGATTTTTATATGTAATTGTATTATATTTTCATTGTAATTGTTTAAATAAATAAATGTGAAGACGAAGCACGAAGATTAAAGAATTGAAGAAAAAGTGCCACTAAAGCCTGAAAAGTGCCACTAAAGCCTGAAAAGTGCCACTAAAGCCATAGTACACTTAAAAGTGCCACTAAAAAGTGAGTAAAAGACTCGCACGGATTTTGAAATATAAGGAGAACAATTTTTGTGCAAATTACAAATCGCGAAACGTAAAGTGCACGATATAAAATAGTACGAAAGGACGTTTGAAAATCCGGAACCGGGACATGAGTCAACTATCAACGCCCGACGCAACGGACCAAAAATTACAAGTCAGTTATGCACACGAATATAATATAATATATAAATAATTATATTAATTATTTATATTTTATATTTATATATATAAAACGTCGGCAAAGAAGATCCAAAAGGGTGTGAGCTGTATTCCATTTCCCCGCGACTCGCGGAGTTCTCAGGCACAAAGTGCCGCGACTCGCGGAGCACAGAAATTTCAGAATGCCTATAAAAGGTCGCGAATTCTGCCGAGTAAAATAACATAATAATAATAATACTCCGTAGTATAATATAAATAAATATATAATATATATATATATATATATATATATATATATATATATATATATATATATATATATATATATATATATATATATATATATATATATATATATAGTATAGTATAGATTAGTGTTATATTAGATTAGTTTGGGTTATGTAAAAGTTATTTTTACGGGTTTTTAAAGTCGAAATTCTGTCCGTGTAACACTACGCGATAAATACTCAATGTAAGTTATGTTCTCCTTTTTAAATTAATGTCTCGTACTTAAGTTATTATTATGCTTATTTAATCCGAAGTAATCATGATGTTGGGCTAATTACTAAAATTGGGTAATTGGGCTTTGTACCATAATTGGGGTTTGGACAAAAGAACGACACTTGTGGAAATTAGACTATGGGCTATTAATGGGCTTTATATTTGTTTAACTAAATGATAGTTTGTTAATTTTAATATAAAGATTTACAATTGGACGTCCCTATAAATAACCATATACACTCGATCGGACACGATGGGCGGGGTATTTATATGTACGAATAATCGTTCATTTAACCGGACACGGGAATGGATTAATAGCCACTAGAATAATTAAAACAGGGGTGAAATTATGTACAAGGACACTTGGCATAATTGATAACAAAGTATTAAAACCTTGGGTTACACGCAGTCGATAACCTGGTGTAATTATTAAACAAAGTATTAAAACCTTGTTACAGTTTAAGTCCCCAATTAGTTGGAATATTTGACTTCGGGTATAAGGATAATTTGACGAGGACACTCGCACTTTAAATTTATGACCGATGGACTGTTATGGACACAAACCAGACGGACATATTAAATAATCCAGGACAAAGGACAATTAACCCATGGGCATAAAACTAAAATCAACACGTCAACCATCATGATTACGGAAGTTTAAATAAGCATAATATATTTTATTTCATATTTCCTCGTACTTTTATTTATTGTCATTTTAATTATTGTTATTTATTTTATTGTTATTTAAATATCGTCATTTACTATACGCTTCGCTTAAAACATAAATCGACAAACCGGTCATTAAACAGTAAACCCCCTTTTATATATTATTATATATAATTATATATATTTTGTACAAATATAGTTGTTTAAAAATATAGTGTGCAATAAGCCCGCTCCCTGTGGAACGAACCGGACTTACTAAAAACTATACTACTCTACGATTAGGTACACTGCCTATAGTGTTGTAGCAAGGTTTAGGTATATCCATTTTGTAAATAAATAATTAAAACTTGTGTAATTTGTAACGTATTTCGTAGTAAAATATAGTACTATCACGTACCCCTCCGCTACCACATCAAGTATTTTTGGCGCCGCTGCCGGGGACCCGGCGAAACGCTATATTTTCAATATATATTTGTATAAATATATTTTTAGAAAAAAAATATAAAATTTAAAAAAAAACAAAAAAAAAAAAAAAAAAAACGTTTTACATCCTCCGCGACTTTCGGAGTTTTAAGGCAAGTGGAACCGCGACTCGCGGAGCCGCCCTGTCTGACGCGCCTGAAACCCTAAACCAGCATTTATTACGGTATATTATTATTTATTATTATTAATAAACCCTAAATTAGTTAATTAATTTATTAATTAGTTTTAGTTTTATTATTATTTTGTTTAATTAGTTTTATTAAATTATAAAATTAATAGTTTTATTAAATAAATAATATAAAAATAATATTTTTATAAAAATTATACTTTTTACGGATTTTAGTATATTTTTATATTTTGTCCCTTTTTATTTGTTTTTAGCGTAATATTTGTATGTTTTTCGCTCGTATTTAGTTTTAATCCATAGTTTTTGCCATAGTTATTTTTACTTCTAGATTTTTAGGCTTTGCCGTAAAATCCCTTAAGTGCTATTTCTTTAGACTAAGATTTAGGTGCTTTAGAATTTTGCGACGATTTTAAAATTTTAGTGCCTTTTAAGTAACGACGCGCTATTTTCTTATTTTTATTTTTTGACGTTTTTCGACACGCTATTTGTTAGTGGCTGAGTTGTGAGCTTCCGATTTAAAGGGTTCTGGCTCCCTGCTGCATCTTTTGGCTATTCGAAACGTGGGCAAAAGCAAAAAAGTCTATTAATTGGACAACTTATATAAGTTTTTCTATTTTTATAACTAATAGGATAATTAGTAAATGCACCATATTGTAGCTAAAATTTGGCCATCGCAATAAAATGAAAATTTTTGAAAACAAGGCTATGGAAACTCTTTTTGATATCCAAAATCAATTAAAACAATACTCTCAAACGGGTGTTGATGACAATTAGTTCGGTCAATCTTGGATCACGAATGACGAAACAATAACTGGTTGTGAAATCTGTGGAGATTATCACTCAACATGGGAATGTTATTATTACGTTCCTATGGAAAATTACGCACTCACGGAACCTGAATGGAATAATTATGAAGAATACAATTCAAATTGGGATTATTCCCAAGAATATTTTCAAACTCAACAACCAGTAGACGAGGAAAATTACGTGTCTGAAAATTTATTAGACAATATGAAAATCAAACTCGAAGAACTCAATGCTCAAAATGAACAAATAAGAGAGTTTGTAAACCGGCAAGCTGAAACTCTATCAGACTACACACCTGTTGATCTGAGGAGTATTGTGCAAGAAAATCTCATATCATCGAATTTTGATGAATTCGAGAGCTCCAAAATCACCAACTATCCCGATGATACTTTTTATTCAGTTTTACCAATTTCACAACATATCGACACATTAGCCTCTACCGACGAGTTCAACGATCCATCAATGGATGAAGAAGAAGAAGTAAGGGTGACAAATTGGTACTCTTGGGAAAACGATAACGTTGAAAATTTTACCCCCGAGACCAAAGTGGTGGGACCGATAAGTACCGTTAATGAAGAAGAATCTACTTCGATTCCGAAATTCACCATTCCACAAACTTCCAACCCAATATTCTCATTAGATGAGTCATCTATCGAAGATGAACTACGTGCTGTAATAGATAATGACACCTCAGATTTCACCCAATTGGGTAATAGAAGTGAAACCTTTAATCCCTAGAATAAAAGGAAGGAAATGTTAGGAATTATCCACCCTATAATATGTATGTCGGTGTATATCGATCCATTTGACCAAGAACCAGAAAAGAGACATATCCATTTACTAAAAGCTACACTTAAAAAAGAATTAAGTAGTGACGATCGGGTGAATGTAAACTTTAAACCCATTGATATATCATACACCACCCGAGATATAAATAACTGGCTCACTATTTTAATTCGTGGAACTTATTCTACCGACTTCACATGTCGTCAGCTAAGCGTGGGGAAGTTTAACCCCACTTAACGTTAAATTAGGGGTTCGGGTTAGTGTATAACTCGTTAATAAAAATGCACGATTAGGGTAAAAGACGCATTTTCAAAAATTATCAAACAGTTCAGAAAAGCAACCGTTTTTGAAAAAAAAAAAAACATGTGTGATAAAACAAGAAGGAATGAACGATGAGGTGCACCATCTATCATCCTGCAAATTTATGGTATCTTTAACTACTTTCTACACTAATCACCCTCATGAATTTATAATTATAGTCTGATTTCATGCAAATGAGGGCATTGCATGATCTTAAGTGTGGGGAAGGGTTATAAATTCTCTCGGATTTACACTTGGTTTTATTTGCCAAATTTTGTGAAAATTTGAAAAATTTTCAACTAAATGAATTCAAAATCATGTTTATATATATTTATGAAAACTAGGTGTTAATACCGAAATTATCGTTACCTCGGAAAGGACATAAATTGAGAAACACCCTAAAACGCTTGAATTCATTTAAAATGAAATAAAGGAGAATAAAAAGACAAAGAAAGAAACTAAGTGTGGGGAGAATGTACCTAGTTATTCAATTAAAAACTATCTAGCACATGTTTCTGTAAAGTTTATTGCAGGTGCTTTTGTTTTGGACTAAATTAACTATTTTACCCGATGAAAGAAAAGAAAAGATGGATCTACACGATGAATCAATTCCATCATTAAAAGGAAGTAAAGTCTTCCGAAAAAGACACGCGCTTCTTGATTTAGGTCAGGAAGTTGTCGTCCAGACCAACTGTAGGTTGACGAAAAATCTAGAAAAGTCAACACTAAAATCAGCAGGAAATCCAAGGACCTCAGCATAAAACAGGGTCGCCAGGTGGTCAGACTTATCCTAACCATGAGAGGATCTATCTCGTAAAATGGGGAGGGCGCCGTGCAAATTAGCTTGATAAGACTAATGAATCAGATCCCCAGAAAGGATAATCTCCTTAAAGATTAAAAATCAGCTTTTAAGACTGATATTACTCAATCCTTGAGATTGACCTTAAAGATTGAGAATTACAAACTCATGGAATTCGATGATATCTAAACTCGAGCTTGAACGAGAAAATATATTTTGATCAAAATTATAAACCGATTTGTTTTCTGAAAAACCATTTTCAATGCGTTCATTACCATTAAACGTAAAATCCTAGGAATTCACCTGGAATTCATTAGGTCACCTGAACTAAATCGGGTGTCAACCGTAAGAACGGTGGTTGCATAGCATGGTCGAAGACAGGACCTTGTGCCAGACCGAAAAATCATAGGATGATCTTTACTATTGCTCCTACAAAGGATAGTACTAGCATCCGACACGTTTATAGACCATAATCAAAAGCAAGTCACGGGACATTGCCTTAACAGTTGCTTGTTCATCGCTTTCTTTTACAACCGGACGGTAGTTTATCGAAAGGTAATATACGGGACAAGTGAACTGGACGTGTTGCTTTCCTAATACAAGGTTAGCAAGTGGGTGACACAAAACCACAAGTGTTGAGCTAAAATTTTCAAATCTGAAACCCACACAACCCACAAAAATAATTTGCAAACACCGGTGAAGGGTTATTCCGGAAAACTTATCTAGGGTAAAAACTAGATTGAATTTTTAAAAGATCAAATGTTTTCATAAAGATCCAATTTCCTTACGGATCTAAATTTTCATAGTCATGTGGGACTGTAAATCGCCTTTCAAATGAGCACTTTGCTTTGGAAACCGAAAGTAAATCGGCTATTTGATTGCAAGTGTCGTTGACCTAAACCCGAGGCAACTGTGGATGACACACCCACCTTTAACCATGGTTCTATCGTTACTATCATTGTTTATACCACCATATCAAAATCACTAATGTACAAAGTGTGATGAATAAAAAAGTGATTCATGTATGTTTTTATTTCAAGTTCTGTATTTCTTGAGGACAAGCAACGCTCAAGTGTGGGGATATTTGATAAGGCTAAAAAGGAACATATATTTCATAGCAATATCCCTCCTAAATAATAGATTTTTATATGTAATTGTATTATATTTTCATTGTAATTGTTTAAATAAATAAATGTGAAGACGAAGCACGAAGATTAAAGAATTGAAGAAAAAGTGACACTAAAGCCTGAAAAGTGCCACTAAAGCCATAGTACACTTAAAAGTGCCACTAAAAAGTGAGTAAAAGACTCGCACGGATTTTGAAATATAAGGAGAACAATTTTTGTGCAAATTACAAATCGCGAAACGTAAAGTGCACGATATAAAATAGTACGAAAGGACGTTTGAAAATCCGGAACCGGGACATGAGTCAACTATCAACGCCCGACGCAACGGACCAAAAATTACAAGTCAGTTATGCACACGAATATAATATAATATATAAATAATTATATTAATTATTTATATTTTATATTTATATATATAAAACGTCGGCAAAGAAGATCCAAAAGGGTGTGAGCTGTATTCCATTTCCCCGCGACTCGCGGAGTTCTCAGGCACAAAGTGCCGCGACTCGCGGAGCACAGAAATTTCAGAATGCCTATAAAAGGTCGCGAATTCTGCCGAGTAAAATAACATAATAATAATAATACTCCGTAGTATAATATAAATAAATATATAATATATATATATATATATATATATATATATATATATATATATATATATATATATATATATATATATATATATATATATATATATATATATAGTATAGATTAGTGTTATATTAGATTAGTTTGGGTTATGTAAAAGTTATTTTTACGGGTTTTTAAAGTCGAAATTATGTCCGTGTAACACTACGCGATAAATACTCAATGTAAGTTATGTTCTCCTTTTTAAATTAATGTCTCGTACTTAAGTTATTATTATGCTTATTTAATCCGAAGTAATCATGATGTTGGGCTAATTACTAAAATTGGGTAATTGGGCTTTGTACCATAATTGGGGTTTGGACAAAAGAACGACACTTGTGGAAATTAGACTATGGGCTATTAATGGGCTTTATATTTGTTTAACTAAATGATAGTTTGTTAATTTTAATATAAAGATTTACAATTGGACGTCCCTATAAATAACCATATACACTCGATCGGACACGATGGGCGGGGTATTTATATGTACGAATAATCGTTCATTTAACCGGACACGGGAATGGATTAATAGCCACTAGAATAATTAAAACAGGGGTGAAATTATGTACAAGGACACTTGGCATAATTGATAACAAAGTATTAAAACCTTGGGTTACACGCAGTCGATAACCTGGTGTAATTATTAAACAAAGTATTAAAACCTTGTTACAGTTTAAGTCCCCAATTAGTTGGAATATTTGACTTCGGGTATAAGGATAATTTGACGAGGACACTCGCACTTTAAATTTATGACCGATGGACTGTTATGGACACAAACCAGACGGACATATTAAATAATCCAGGACAAAGGACAATTAACCCATGGGCATAAAACTAAAATCAACACGTCAACCATCATGATTACGGAAGTTTAAATAAGCATAATATATTTTATTTCATATTTCCTCGTACTTTTATTTATTGTCATTTTAATTATTGTTATTTATTTTATTGTTATTTAAATATCGTCATTTACTATACGCTTCGCTTAAAATATAAATCGACAAACCGGTCATTAAACGGTAAACCCCCTTTTATATATTATTATATATAATTATATATATTTTGTACAAATATAGTTGTTTAAAAATATAGTGTGCAATAAGCCCGCTCCCTGTGGAACGAACCGGACTTACTAAAAACTATACTACTCTACGATTAGGTACACTGCCTATAGTGTTGTAGCAAGGTTTAGGTATATCCATTTTGTAAATAAATAATTAAAACTTGTGTAATTTGTAACGTATTTTGTAGTAAAATATAGTACTATCACGTACCCCTCCGCTACCACATCAATATACCGCATCCAGTCATGACATTTTCTGATATGCACTTGGAAGAGTTGCACCCGAACCTGAGATTTGACAGACTTTGGATAGATTATCCAAAATACCAAAGGGGTTTGCATACTCTTCATTCTAAAGTTGTTGAGGTACCGAGGGTCATAGAATGGAGACCATTAGAAGCTGTAGAATTGGCCGGGCCAATTAGGGAATTACTTGTACAGAGGTATGGTAATTCTACTTTTAATGACTGGGTACGTTTATTCACCATGCGTAGACCTGTATATAAAGTATGGTGTGAAGAATTGTTGTGTAGTATAGAATTAAATGATCGGGTAGCTAGTTTAACCGATCGATCTTTTATTAGATTTTTGTTAGGAGGTTCGATGCGCCACATGTCTTTACTAGACATGACTCAGGCTTTACGTATATATACGCCTGAGGAGTTAGCATCTGCCGATTGTAGAGGGTTGATACTAAATGGTAGAAAGATAGATGAAAATTTTGATACACACGGTGTATGGAGTCAAATGACAAGCCATCACCGATTCAAAGGGGGAAATTACTCTTATTTTGATATAGATAGAGCTGAATTAAGAGTGATTCATAGGTTTTTAGCTAATTCGATTACACAAAGAGGTAAGAACAAGGAAAAGGTAAATGAACAGGATTTGTTTTACCATATGTGTATTCGAGACCCACAAAGCACTGTAAGTATACCTTATTGTGTGGGTTATTATTTATCAGCTATGGTTAGGGAGATGAGACCGCATAGCATAATAGGAGGTGGTATTTTTATTACTTTGATTGCTGAATATCTCGGTGTGGATATAAGTCGGGGGGGATTATTAGTAGAAGAACCAGAACCCCGCGACACTATAGGTTTAAATGTATACCATGGTGCGAAAGTTTTGAAGAGGCGAAATAACGCCGCAGTACAATACCATGATAGACATCCACAGGTTGAGAGAAACCAACAGCAAGGTAATGTATGAGGGGGAAATGAGATGCAAGAAATGCAAAGGTTTATAGCTTCACAGGAGTACGAAAATGCTAGACAGAGAGCATTTGAAGATTGGCAAGTTCATCAGAACCAAATCATAGCTCATTGCCAACATATAGGTAGAAACTATATTCCTACACCAAAACCCATATTCCCTCCCTGGTCTATAGAGATGCAACCACCGTATCCTACGTATAACCCTACCGAAGCATTTTATAGCACCTATGGTTATGCTTGGAACCCCTATTGGTACCAGTATCATCCCTAGTCTACTTAGTTTTATTTATTTTGTAATTTGTAATATTGATACGTTTAATACTTATGTTAATATTGTAATAGTTTTTATAATTTTCTAACTTTTATTCTTAGATTTTAATAATTTTTGAATGTGGGGTAATATACCAAACTTCAAAAATATGTATATATGTTTGCAGTTTATCTTATGTGCACTGAAATGTCCCGTTCTTATTGATTAAAAACGTTCCATATTAATTGATTTCGTTGCGAGGTTTTGACCTCTATATGAGACGTTTTTCAAAGACTGCATTCATTTTTAAAACAAACCATAACCTTTATTTCATCAATAAAGGTTTAAAAAGCTTTACGTAGATTATCAAATAATGATAATCTAAAATATCCTGTTTACACACGACCATTACATAATGGTTTACAATACAAATATGTTACAACAAAATAAGTTTCTTGAATGCAGTTTTTACACAATATCATACAAGCATGGACTCCAAATATCGTCCTTATTTAAGTATGCGACAGCGGAAGCTCTTAATAATCACCTGAGAATAAACATGCTTAAAACGTCAACAAAAATGTTGGTGAGTTATAGGTTTAACCTATATATATCAAATCATAATAATAGACCACAAGATTTCATATTTCAATACACATCCCATACATAGAGATAAAAATCATTCATATGGTGAACACCTGGTAACCGACATTAACAAGATGCATATATAAGAATATCCCCATCATTCCGGGACACCCTTCGGATATGATATAAATTTCGAAGTACTAAAGCATCCGGTACTTTGGATGGGGTTTGTTAAGCCCAATAGATCTATCTTTAGGATTCGCGTCAATTAGGGTGTCTGTTCCCTAATTCTTAGATTACCAGACTTAATAAAAAGGGGCATATTCGATTTTGATAATTCAACCATAGAATGTAGTTTCACGTACTTGTGTCTATTTTGTAAATCATTTATAAAACCTGCATGTATTCTCATCCCAAAAATATTAGATTTTAAAAGTGGGACTATAACTCACTTTCACAGATTTTTACTTCGTCGGGAAGTAAGACTTGGCCACTGGTTGATTCAAGAACCTATAACAATATATACATATATATCAAAGTATGTTCAAAATATATTTACAACACTTTTAATATATTTTGATGTTTTAAGTTTCTTAAGTCAGCTGTCCTCGTTAGTAACCTACAACTAGTTGTCCACAGTTAGATGTACAGAAATAAATCGATAAATATTATCTTGAATCAATCCACGACCCAGTGTATACGTATCTCAGTATTGATCACAACTCAAACTATATATATTTTGGAATCAACCTCAACCCTGTATAGCTAACTCCAACATTCACATATAGAGTGTCTATGGTTGTTCCGAAATATATATAGATGTGTCGACATGATAGGTCGAAACATTGTATACGTGTCTATGGTATCTCAAGATTACATAATATACAATACAAGTTGATTAAGTTATGGTTGGAATAGATTTGTTATCAATTTTCACGTAGCTAAAATGAGAAAAATTATCCAATCTTGTTTTACCCATAACTTCTTCATTTTAATTCCGTTTTGAGTGAATCAAATTGCTATGGTTTCATATTGAACTCTATTTTATGAATCCAAACAGAAAAAGTATAGGTTTATAGTCGGAAAAATAAGTTACAAGTCGTTTTTGTAAAGGTAGTCATTTCAGTCGAAAGAACGACGTCTAGATGACCATTTTAGAAAACATACTTCCACTTTGAGTTTAACCATAATTTTTGGATATAGTTTCATGTTCATAATAAAAATCATTTTCTCAGAATAACAACTTTTAAATCAAAGTTTATCATAGTTTTTAATTAACTAACCCAAAACAGCCCGCGGTGTTACTACGACGGCGTAAATCCGGTTTTACGGTGTTTTTCGTGTTTTCAGGTTTTAAATCATTAAGTTAGCATATCATATAGATATAGAACATGTGTTTAGTTGATTTTAAAAGTCAAGTTAGAAGGATTAACTTTTGTTTGCGAACAAGTTTAGAATTAACTAAACTATGTTCTAGTGATTACAAGTTTAAACCTTCGAATAAGATAGCTTTATACGTATGAATCGAATGATGTTATGAACATCATTACTACCTTAATTTCCTTGGATAAACCTACTGGAAAAGATAAAAATGGATCTAGCTTCAACGGATCCTTGGATGGCTCGAAGTTCTTGAAGCAGAATCATGACACGAAAACAAGTTCAAGTAAGATTATCACTTGAAATAAGATTGTTATAGTTATAGAAATTGAACCAAAGTTTGAATATGATTATTACCTTGTATTAGAATGATAACCTACTGTAAGAAACAAAGATTTCTTGAGGTTGGATGATCACCTTACAAGATTGGAAGTGAGCTAGCAAACTTGAAAGTATTCTTGATTTTATGTAACTAGAACTTGTAGAATATATGAAGAACACTTAGAACTTGAAGATAGAACTTGAGAGAGATCAATTAGATGAAGAAAATTGAAGAATGAAAGTGTTTTTAGGTGTTTTTGGTCGTTGGTGTATGGATTAGATATAAAGGATATGTAATTTTGTTTTCATGTAAATAAGTCATGAATGATTACTCATATTTTTGTAATTTTATGAGATATTTCATGCTAGTTGCCAAATGATGGTTCCCACATGTGTTAGGTGACTCACATGGGCTACTAAGAGCTGATCATTGGAGTGTATATACCAATAGTACATACATCTAAAAGCTGTGTATTGTACGAGTACGAATACGGGTGCATACGAGTAGAATTGTTGATGAAACTGAACGAGGATGTAATTGTAAGCATTTTTGTTAAGTAGAAGTATTTTTATAAGTGTATTGAAGTCTTTCAAAAGTGTATAAATACATATTAAAACACTACATGTATATACATTTTAACTGAGTCGTTAAGTCATCGTTAGTCGTTACATGTAAGTGTTGTTTTTAAACCTTTAGGTTAACGGTCTTGTTAAATGTTGTTAACCCAATGTTTATAATATCAAATGAGATGTTAAATTATTATATTATCATGATATTATCATGTATTAATATCTCTTAATATGATATATATATACATTAAATGTCTTTACAACGATAATCGTTACATATATGTCTCGTTTAAAAATCATTAAGTTAGTAGTCTTGTTTTTACATATGTAGTTCATTGTTAATATACTTAATGATATGTTTACTTATCATAGTATCATGTTAACTATATATATATCTATATATATGTCATCATATAGTTTTTACAAGTTTTAACGTTCGTGAATCACCGGTCAACTTGGGTGGTCAATTGTCTATATGAAACATATTTCAATTAATCAAGTCTTAACAAGTTTGATTGCTTAACATGTTGGAAATATTTAATCATGTAAATATCAATCTCAATTAATATATATAAACATGGAAAAGTTCGGGTCACTACAGTACCTACCCGTTAAATAAATTTCGTCCCGAAATTTTAAGCTGTTGAAGGTGTTGACGAATCTTCTGGAAATAGATGTGGGTATTTCTTCTTCATCTGATCTTCACGCTCCCAGGTGAACTCGGGTCCTCTACGAGCATTCCATCGAACCTTAACAATTGGTATCTTGTTTTGCTTAAGTCTTTTAACCTCACGATCCATTATTTCGACGGGTTCTTCGATGAATTGAAGTTTTTCGTTGATTTGGATTTCATCTAACGGAATAGTGAGATCTTCTTTAGCAAAACATTTCTTCAAATTCGAGACGTGGAAAGTGTTATGTACAGCCGCGAGTTGTTGAGGTAACTCTAGTCGGTAAGCTACTGGTCCGATACGATCAATAATCTTGAATGGTCCAATATACCTTGGATTTAATTTCCCTCGTTTACCAAATCGAACAACGCCTTTCCAAGGTGCAACTTTAAGCATGACCATCTCTCCAATTTCAAATTCTATATCTTTTCTTTTAATGTCAGCGTAGCTCTTTTGTCGACTTTGGGCGGTTTTCAACCGTTGTTGAATTTGGATGATCTTCTCAGTAGTTTCTTGTATAATCTCCGGACCCGTAATCTGTCTATCCCCCACTTCACTCCAACAAATCGGAGACCTGCACTTTCTACCATAAAGTGCTTCAAACGGCACCATCTCAATGCTTGAATGGTAGCTGTTGTTGTAGGAAAATTCTGCTAATGGTAGATGTCGATCCCAACTGTTTCCGAAATCAATAACACATGCTCGTAGCATGTCTTCAAGCGTTTGTATCGTCCTTTCGCTCTGCCCATCAGTTTGTGGATGATAGGCAGTACTCATGTCTAGACGAGTTCCTAATGCTTGCTGTAATGTCTGCCAGAATCTTGAAATAAATCTGCCATCCCTATCAGAGATAATAGAGATTGGTATTCCATGTCTGGAGACGACTTCCTTCAAATACAGTCGTGCTAACTTCTCCATCTTGTCATCTTCTCTTATTGGCAGGAAGTGTGCTGATTTGGTGAGACGATCAACTATTACCCAAATAGTATCAAAACCACTTGCAGTCCTTGGCAATTTAGTGATGAAATCCATGGTAATGTTTTCCCATTTCCATTCCGGGATTTCGGGTTGTTGAAGTAGACCTGATGGTTTCTGGTGCTCAGCTTTGACCTTGGAACACGTCAAACATTCTCCTACATATTTAGCAACATCGGCTTTCATACCCGGCCACCAAAAATGTTTCTTGAGATCTTTGTACATCTTCCCTGTTCCAGGATGTATTGAGTATCTGGTTTTATGAGCTTCTCTAAGTACCATTTCTCTCATATCTCCAAATTTTGGTACCCAAATCCTTTCAGCCCTATACCGGGTTCCGTCTTCCCGAATATTAAGATGCTTCTCCGATCCTTTGGGTATTTCATCCTTTAAATTTCCCTCTTTTAAAACTCCTTGTTGCGCCTCCTTTATTTGAGTAGTAAGGTTATTATGAATCATTATATTCATAGATTTTACTCGAATGGGTTCTCTGTCCTTCCTGCTCAAGGCATCGGCTACCACATTTGCCTTCCCCGGGTGGTAACGAATCTC
Source organism: Rutidosis leptorrhynchoides (assembly GCF_046630445.1). NCBI lineage: Eukaryota > Viridiplantae > Streptophyta > Magnoliopsida > Asterales > Asteraceae > Rutidosis > Rutidosis leptorrhynchoides. Next base: position 63,449,539 of record NC_092342.1, read on the forward strand.
AAAGTCGTAATCATTCAACAATTCAATCCACCTACGCTGCCTCATATTCAGTTGTTTCTGATTAAATATGTGTTGAAGACTTTTGTGGTCGGTATATATAATACTTTTGACCCCATATAAGTAGTGCCTCCAAGTCTTTAATGCAAAAACAACCGCGCCTAATTCCAAATCATGCGTCGTATAATTTTGTTCGTGAATCTTCAATTGTCTAGACGCATAAGCAATCACCTTCGTTCGTTGCATTAATACACAACCGAGACCTTGCTTTGATGCGTCACAATAAATCACAAAATCATCATTCCCTTCAGGCAATGACAATATAGGTGCCGTAGTTAGCTTTTTCTTCAATAACTGAAACGCTTTCTCTTGTTCATCATTCCATTCAAATTTCTTCCCTTTATGCGTTAATGCAGTCAAGGGTTTTGCTATTCTGGAAAAGTCTTGGATGAACCTTCTGTAGTAACCAGCTAGTCCTAAAAACTGGCGTATGTGTTTCGGAGTTTTCGGGGTTTCCCACTTTTCAACAGTTTCTATCTTTGCAGGATCCACCTTAATACCTTCTTTGTTCACTATGTGACCGAGGAATTGAACTTCTTCCAACCAAAATGCACACTTTGAAAACTTAGCGTACAATTCTTCCTTCCTCAATACTTCTAACACCTTTCTCAAATGTTCACCGTGTTCTTGGTCATTCTTTGAGTAAATAAGTATGTCATCAATGAAAACAATGACAAACTTGTCAAGGTATGGTCCACACACTCGGTTCATAAGGTCCATGAACACAGCTGGTGCATTAGTTAAACCAAACGGCATGACCATAAACTCGTAATGACCATAACGTGTTCTGAAAGCAGTCTTTGGAATATCATCTTCTTTCACCCGCATTTGATGATACCCGGAACGTAAGTCAATCTTTGAATAAACAGACGAGCCTTGTAGTTGATCAAATAAGTCGTCGATTCTCGGTAGTGGGTAGCGGTTCTTGATGGTAAGTTTGTTCAACTCTCGGTAGTCGATACACAACCTGAATGTACCATCTTTCTTCTTGACAAACAAAACAGGAGCTCCCCACGGTGATGTGCTTGGTCGAATGAAACCACGCTCTAAAAGTTCTTGTAATTGGCTTTGCAGTTCTTTCATCTCGCTGGGTGCGAGTCTGTAAGGAGCACGAGCTATTGGTGCAGCTCCTGGTACAAGATCTATTTGAAATTCAACGGATCGATGTGGGGGTAATCCCGGTAATTCTTTCGGAAATACATCGGGAAATTCTTTTGCGACGGGAACATCATTGATGCTCTTTTCTTCAGTTTGTACTTTCTCGACGTGTGCTAGAACAGCATAGCAACCTTTTCTTATTAGTTTTTGTGCCTTCAAATTACTAATAAGATGTAGCTTCGTGTTGCCCTTTTCTCCGTACACCATTAAGGGTTTTCCTTTTTCTCGTATAATGCGAATTGCATTTTTGTAACAAACGATCTCTGCTTTCACTTCTTTCAACCAGTCCATACCGATTATCACATCAAAACTCCCTAACTCTACTGGTATCAAATCAATCTTAAATGTTTCGCTAACCAGTTTAATTTCTCGATTCCGACATATATTATCTGCTGAAATTAATTTACCATTTGCTAATTCGAGTAAAAATTTACTATCCAAAGGCGTCAATGGACAACTTAATTTAGCACAAAAATCTCTACTCATATAGCTTCTATCCGCACCCGAATCAAATAAAACGTAAGCAGATTTATTGTCAATAAGAAACGTACCCGTAACAAGCTCCGGGTCTTCCTGTGCCTCTGCCGCATTAATATTGAAAACTCTTCCGTGGCCTTGTCCATTTGTGTTCTCCTGGTTCGGACAATTTCTAATAATGTGGCCCGGTTTTCCACATTTATAACAAACTACATTGGCATAACTTGCTCCGACACTACTTGCTCCACCATTACTCGTTCCGACACCATTTGTTCCTTTCGTTCTATTAACCCCTGGTCCGTAGACATCACACTTCACCGCGCTATGACCATTTCTTTTACACTTGTTGCAAAATTTGGTGCAGAACCCCGAGTGATACTTTTCACACCTTTGGCATAGCGGCTTCTGATTGTTGTTGTTGTTGCGGTTATTATTGTTGTTAAGATGATTGTTGTGGTTGCTGTTGTTGTTGTTGTTGTTGTTGGGCCGTTTGTTGTAGCTGCGATTGATGTTGCGATTGTTAGGATAGTTGTTGCGATTATTGTTATAATTGCTGTTGTTGTTGTATTGGTGATTCTTATCACCGTTTTCCTCCCACTTTCTTTTGACTTGCTTCACATTGGCCTCTTCAGCAGTCTGTTCTTTAATTCTTTCTTCAATCTGGTTCACTAGTTTGTGAGCCATTCTACATGCCTGTTGTATGGAGGCGGGCTCGTGTGAACTTATATCTTCTTGGATTCTTTCCGGTAATCCTTTCACAAACGCGTCGATCTTCTCTTCCTCATCTTCGAATGCTCCCGGACACAATAGGCACAATTCTGTGAATCGTCTTTCGTACGTGGTAATATCAAATCCTTGGGTTCGTAACCCTCTAAGTTCTGTCTTGAGCTTATTGACCTCGGTTCTGGGACGGTACTTCTCGTTCATAAAGTGCTTGAATGCTGACCACGGTAGTGCGTACGCATCGTCTTGTCCCACTTGCTCTAGATAGGTATTCCACCATGTTAACGCAGAACCTGTGAAGGTATGCGTAGCGTACTTTACTTTGTCCTCTTCAGTACACTTACTTATGGCAAACACCGATTCGACCTTCTCGGTCCACCGTTTCAATCCGATCGGTCCTTCGGTTCCATCAAATTCCAAAGGTTTGCAGGCAGTGAATTCTTTGTAGGTGCATCCTACACGATTTCCTGTACTGCTAGATCCAAGGTTATTGTTGGTATGTAGCGCAGCCTGTACTGCGGCTATGTTTGAAGCTAGAAAAGTACGGAATTCCTCTTCATTCATATTCACGGTGTGTCGAGTAGTCGGTGCCATTTCCTTCAAAATAGGTAAATGGAACAAGTTAATCATACAGAATATTAAGAGTAGTTAATAGTATTTCGTAGCATAATATGAACTCATTTATAAAAGCTTTTTCTTCATATTAGCATTTTATAAGTTTAAATTCGGGTAGTACCTACCCGTTAAGTTCATACTTAGTAGCTAATATACAATTCAACTACTACAATTCTATATGAAAAACTGATTATAATAATATTTCGCGTTCAAACTTTTATACAATATTTTACAAACTTACAATACCGCTTATTTTACATAAAGCATGAAATATAGCACACAATAACTTTGATACAAGATAGTTGTGAAGATAATTCTAGCTAGTACACAAGTCGTTCAGCAAAGGCAATAAAGACACGTAATTCATACGTCCAGAAACATGTCATGCATTCTGGTTTTACTAGGACTACTTCCCATCCTTGGTCTTGTGCAACATAACCATTATGGCCATTGATAAGACAGCGTATTGTAACGTCGTCAAAGGGACGAGGGTTACGTAATGTCCAACAGTCCCGTAATAATCTAAAAACCTCATTTCTTACCCCAATTACCGACTCCGTCACTTGTGGAAACGTTTTGTTTAATAGTTGTAGCCCGATGTTCTTGTTCTCACTTTGGTGAGAAGAGAACATTACTAATCCGTAAGCATAACATGCTTCTTTATGTTGCATGTTAGCCGCTTTTTCTAAATCACGAAGTCCAATATTCGGATATATTGAGTCAAAATAATTTCTTAACCCGTTGCGTAAAATAGCATTTGGGTTCCCCGCAATATATGCGTCAAAGTAAACACATCGTAACTTATGGGTTTCCCAATGTGATATCCCCCATCTTTCAAACGAAAGTCTCTTATAAACCAAGACATTCTTGGAACGTTCTTCAAATGTCTTACAAACTGATCTCGCCTTAAATAGTTGTGCCGAGGAATTCTGGCCGACTCTAGACAAGATTTCATCAATCATGTCTCCGGGTAGGTCTCTTAAAATATTGGGTTGTCTATCCATTTTGTGTTTTTAAACTGTAAAATAGACAAGAGTTAGATTCATAAAAAAATACTTATTAATACAAGCAATTTTTACATATATCATAAAGCATAAGAACACTATATTACATATATTACACCACACGAATACAACTATCTTATTCCGACTCGCTCGTTTCTTCTTCTTCGGTTTTGGTTCGTTTTGCCAAGTTTCTAGGGATATATGATGTTCCCCTAATACGAGCCGTCGTTGTCCACATTGGTTTAGAAAAACCTGGTGGTTTAGAGGTTCCCGGGTCATTGTTACAACTTAAGGACTTCGGGCGTTGACGATACATATAAAGTTCATCGGGGTTGGAATTAGATTTCTCTATTTTTATGCCCTTTCCCTTATTATTTTCTTTTGCCTTTTTAAATTCAGTTGGGGTAATTTCTATAACATCATCGGAATTCTCGTCGGAATCCGATTCATCGGAGAATTGGTAATCCTCCCAATATTTTGCTTCCTTGGCGGAAACACCATTGACCATAATTAACCTTGGTCGGTTGGTTGAGGATTTTCTTTTACTTAACCGTTTTATTATTTCACCCACCGGTTCTATTTCTTCATCCGGTTCCGATTCTTCTTCCGGTTCCGATTCTTCTTCCGGTTCCGACTCTTCTTCCGGTTCCTCTTCGGGAACTTGTGAATCAGTCCACGAATCATTCCAATTTACATTTGACTCTTCATTATTATTAGGTGAGTCAATGGGACTTGTTCTAGAGGTAGACATCTATCACATAATATCAAACTTGTTAAGAGATTAATATATCACATAATATTCACATGTTAAAAATATATAGTTTCCAACAAAATTTGTTAAGCAATCATTTTTCAACTAAACACGGTCGAAGTCCAGACTCACTAATGCATCCTAACAAACTCGATAAGACACACTAATGCAAAATTCTAGTTCTCTAAGACCAACGCTCGGATACCAACTGAAATGTCCCGTTCTTATTGATTAAAAACGTTCCATATTAATTGATTTCGTTGCGAGGTTTTGACCTCTATATGAGACGTTTTTCAAAGACTGCATTCATTTTTAAAACAAACCATAACCTTTATTTCATCAATAAAGGTTTAAAAAGCTTTACGTAGATTATCAAATAATGATAATCTAAAATATCCTGTTTACACACGACCATTACATAATGATTTACAATACAAATATGTTACAACAAAATAAGTTTCTTGAATGCAGTTTTTACACAATATCATACAAGCATGGACTCCAAATCTCGTCCTTATTTAAGTATGCGACAGCGGAAGCTCTTAATAATCACCTGAGAATAAACATGCTTAAAACGTCAACAAAAATGTTGGTGAGTTATAGGTTTAACCTATATATATCAAATCATAATAATAGACCACAAGATTTCATATTTCAATACACATCCCATACATAGAGATAAAAATCATTCATATGGTGAACACCTGGTAACCGACATTAACAAGATGCATATATAAGAATATCCCCATCATTCCGGGACACCCTTCGGATATGATATAAATTTCGAAGTACTAAAGCATCCGGTACTTTGGATGGGGTTTGTTAAGCCCAATAGATCTATCTTTAGGATTCGCGTCAATTAGGGTGTCTGTTCCCTAATTCTTAGATTACCAGACTTAATAAAAAGGGGCATATTCGATTTTGATAATTCAACCATAGAATGTAGTTTCACGTACTTGTGTCTATTTTGTAAATCATTTATAAAACCTGCATGTATTCTCATCCCAAAAATATTAGATTTTAAAAGTGGGACTATAACTCACTTTCACAGATTTTTACTTCGTCGGGAAGTAAGACTTGGCCACTGGTTGATTCAAGAACCTATAACAATATATACATATATATCAAAGTATGTTCAAAATATATTTACAACACTTTTAATATATTTTGATGTTTTAAGTTTCTTAAGTCAGCTGTCCTCGTTAGTAACCTACAACTAGTTGTCCACAGTTAGATGTACAGAAATAAATTGATAAATATTATCTTGAATCAATCCACGACCCAGTGTATACGTATCTCAGTATTGATCACAACTCAAACTATATATATTTTGGAATCAACCTCAACCATGTATAGCTAACTCCAACATTCACATATAGAGTGTCTATGGTTGTTCCGAAATATATATAGATGTGTCGACATGATAGGTCGAAACATTGTATACGTGTCTATGGTATCTCAAGATTACATAATATACAATACAAGTTGATTAAGTTATGGTTGGAATAGATTTGTTATCAATTTTCACGTAGCTAAAATGAGAAAAATTATCCAATCTTGTTTTACCCATAACTTCTTCATTTTAATTCCGTTTTGAGTGAATCAAATTGCTATGGTTTCATATTGAACTCTATTTTATGAATCCAAACAGAAAAAGTATAGGTTTATAGTCAGAAAAATAAGTTACAAGTCGTTTTTGTAAAGGTAGTCATTTCAGTCGAAAGAACGACGTCTAGATGACCATTTTAGAAAACATACTTCCACTTTGAGTTTAACCATAATTTTTGGATATAGTTTCATGTTCATAATAAAAATCATTTTCTCAGAATAACAACTTTTAAATCAAAGTTTATCATAGTTTTTAATTAACTAACCCAAAACAGCCCGCGGTGTTACTACGACGGCGTAAATCCGGTTTTACGGTGTTTTTCGTGTTTTCAGGTTTTAAATCATTAAGTTAGCATATCATATAGATATAGAACATGTGTTTAGTTGATTTTAAAAGTCAAGTTAGAAGGATTAACTTTTGTTTGCGAACAAGTTTAGAATTAACTAAACTATGTTCTAGTGATTACAAGTTTAAACCTTCGAATAAGATAGCTTTATACGTATGAATCGAATGATGTTATGAACATCATTACTACCTTAATTTCCTTGGATAAACCTACTGGAAAAGAGAAAAATGGATCTAGCTTCAACGGATCCTTGGATGGCTCGAAGTTCTTGAAGCAGAATCATGACACGAAAACAAGTTCAAGTAAGATCATCACTTGAAATAAGATTGTTATAGTTATAGAAATTGAACCAAAGTTTGAATATGATTATTACCTTGTATTAGAATGATAACCTACTGTAAGAAACAAAGATTTCTTGAGGTTGGATGATCACCTTACAAGATTGGAAGTGAGCTAGCAAACTTGAAAGTATTCTTGATTTTATGTAACTAGAACTTGTAGAATATATGAAGAACACTTAGAACTTGAAGATAGAACTTGAGAGAGATCAATTAGATGAAGAAAATTGAAGAATGAAAGTGTTTGTAGGTGTTTTTGGTCGTTGGTGTATGGATTAGATATAAAGGATATGTAATTTTGTTTTCATGTAAATAAGTCATGAATGATTACTCATATTTTTGTAATTTTATGAGATATTTCATGCTAGTTGCCAAATGATGGTTCCCACATGTGTTAGGTGACTCACATGGGCTACTAAGAGCTGATCATTGGAGTGTATATACCAATAGTACATACATCTAAAAGCTGTGTATTGTACGAGTACGAATACGGGTGCATACGAGTAGAATTGTTGATGAAACTGAACGAGGATGTAATTGTAAGCATTTTTGTTAAGTAGAAGTATTTTGATAAGTGTATTGAAGTCTTTCAAAAGTGTATAAATACATATTAAAACACTACATGTATATACATTTTAACTGAGTCGTTAAGTCATCGTTAGTCGTTACATGTAAGTGTTGTTTTTAAACCTTTAGGTTAACGGTCTTGTTAAATGTTGTTAATCCAATGTTTATAATATCAAATGAGATGTTAAATTATTATATTATCATGATATTATCATGTATGAATATCTCTTAATATGATATATATATACATTAAATGTCTTTACAACGATAATCGTTACATATATGTCTCGTTTAAAAATCATTAAGTTAGTAGTCTTGTTTTTACATATGTAGTTCATTGTTAATATACTTAATGATATGTTTACTTATCATAGTATCATGTTAACTATATATATATCTATATATATGTCATCATATAGTTTTTACAAGTTTTAACGTTCGTGAATCACCGGTCAACTTGGGTGGTCAATTGTCTGTATGAAACATATTTCAATTAATCAAGTCTTAACAAGTTTGATTGCTTAACATGTTGGAAATATTTAATCATGTAAATATCAATCTCAATTAATATATATAAACATGGAAAAGTTCGGGTCACTACATACACAACAGGGTAAAACAACGCATTTTCAAAGACTGGCATTAAGTTCAGCAAAAGCAACTAATTTTGACGACATGATGCAAAATATATGTGAAATAACAACAAGACGGAATGAACAAATGATGTGCACCATTTATCATTCAGCAAACAAACGCCAATATGTTTGGAAACTTTGGTAAAATTTAATCATTTTCACACAAATCACCCTCAATAATTTAAATTGTTACTGATTTCTTGCAAATGAGGGCATTGCAAGATCTTAAGTGTGGGAAGGGGTTAAATTCTTTCGGATTTTAAAATTTTTATCTTAAACACTGGGTTACCATTAAAAATACTAGTAAAGCAGTAGTTGTATTAGAATCTAGTGCTCTCTGATAATAAAGAACAGCCCTAGTCTTATATACTGACTACCCAATTCTAGTAAAATTTTTAAAAATTTTCAATTAAATGAACTCAAAATCATGTTTATACATATTTATGAACAATAAAACTAGGTTTTAACACCGAAATTATTGCAACCTCGGAAAGGACATAAATTGAGAAACAAACCAAAATGTTAAAATTCATTTAAAATGGAATAGAGGACGATAAAAAGGAAAATAAAAGCCAAGTGTGGGAAAATTTACCAAGTTATTCAAAACATATATCACATATTTTTGTACAAATAACTGAAAATACTTTTGCTTTGGACTAAACTAAAAAGTTTTACCTGATTTACTGTAAGAAAGATGGATCTACACGATGAATCAATTCCATCATTAAAAGGAAGTAAAGTCTTCCGAAAAAGAAACGCGCTTCTTGATTTAGGTCAAGAAGTTGTCGTCCAGACCAGCTGTAGGTTGACGAAAAATCTAGAAAAGTCATCACTAAAATCAGCAGAAAATCCACGGACCTCAGTATTAAACAGGGTCGCCAAGTGGTCAAATTTATCCTAACCATGAGAAGGATTTATCTCGTACAATGGGGGGGCACCATGCAAATTAGCTGGATAAGACTAATGAATCAGATCTCCAGAAAGGATAATCTCCTTAAAAGATCAAAAATCAGCTTTTAAGCCTGATATTACTCAATCCTTGAGATTGACCTTAAAGATTGAGAATTACAAACTCATGGAATTCAATGATATCTAAACTCGAGCTTAAACGAGAAAATATTTTGATCAAAATTATAAACCGATTTGTTTTCTGAAAACCCTATTTTCAATGCGTTCATTACCATTGAACGTAAAATCCTAGGAATTCACCTGGAATTCATTAGGTCACCTGAACTAAATCGAGTGTCAACCGTAAGAACGGTGGTTGCATAGTGGTCAAAGACAGGACCTTGTGCCAGACCGAAAAATCATAAGGGTGAACTTTACTATTGCTCCTACCAAGGATAGTAATTGTGTACGACACGTTATAGACCATAATTAAAAGCATGTCAGGGGACATTGCCTTAACAGTTGCTTGTTCAACGCTTTCCTTTACAACCGGACGGTAGTTTATCGAAAGGTAATATACGGGACAAGTAAACTGGATGTGTTGCTTTCCAAATACAAGGTTAGCAAGTGGGTGACACAAAACTGCAAGTTTTGAGCTAAAATTTTCAAATCTGAAACCCACCAAACCCACAAAAATAATTTGCAAACACCGGTAAAGGGTTATTTCGGAAAACTTATCTAGGGTAAAAACTAGATTTAATTTTCAAAAGATCAAATGTTTTCATAAAGATCCAATTTCCTTAATGGATCTAAATTTTTATAGTCATGTGGGACTGTAAACCATATCGTTACTACCATTGTTTATATCGCCGTATAGAAATCACTGATGTACAAAGTGTGAAGAATAAAGAAGTGATTCTAGTATTTCAAGACGATATTGCTTGAGGACAAGCAACGCTCAAGTGTGGGAATATTTGATAATGCTAAAAACGAACATATATTTCATAGCATTATTCCTCAAGAAAGACAAGCTTTTAGTTGCAATTGTTCTATTTACAAGTGATATTCGTTTAAATAATAAAAGGTGAAGACAAAAGACAGATTCGACGAATTGAAGACGCAAACAACCAAAATGCTCAAAAGTACAAAATACAATCAAAGAGGTTCCAATTATTGATAAGAAACGTCTCGAAATTACAAGAGTACAAGATTTAAAACGCAAAGTACAAGATATTAAATTGTACGCAAGGACGTTCGAAAATCCGGAACCGGGACCAGAGTCAACTCTCAACGCTCGACGCAACGGACTAAAAATTACAAGTCAACTATGCACATAAATATAATATAATATTTAAATAATTCTTATAATTATTTATATATTATATAAATATTTAAAACCGTCGGTAAACAAAGAGCCAAACTCGTGTGAGCTGTAAAAGCAAACTCCGCGACTCGCGGAGTTTGAAGGCAAAATGGGCCGCGAGTCGCGGAGGCCCAAATTCTGAAAGTCCCTATAAAGCCAACCGAATTCTGATCATTTTTCACACTCTTAATCTATCTCTCTTTCAATATATACGTAAAATTATATATATAATTTATATTTTAATTTTAATTTTAATTTTAAATCCTAATAATAAGGGTATGTTAGCGAATGTTGTAAGGGTGTAAGTCGAAATTCTGTCCGTGTAACCCTACACTATTTTTAATCATTGTAAGTTATGTTCAACCTTTTTATATTAATGTCTCGTAGCTAAGTTATTATTATGCTTATTTAATCCAAAGTAATCATGATGTTGGGCTAATTACTAAAATTGGGTAATTGGGCTTTGTACCATAATTGGGGTTTGGACAAAAGAACGACACTTGTGGAAATTAGACTATGGGCTATTAATGGGTTTTATATTAACTAAACAATACCTTGTTAATTTAATATACAAACTTATAATTCGACGTATTTATATATAACCACATACGCTTGACTGGGTACGGTGGGCGGGATATCTATAAATACCAATAATTATTCATTTTACCGGACACGGAACTGGATTAATAGTTAATAGACTTGTTGAAACAGGGGTGAATTACATTCAAGGGTAATTGGTGTAATTGTTAACAAAGTAGTAAAACCTTGGTTTACACGCAGTCGATAACCTGGTGTATTCATTAAACAAAGTATTAAAACCTTGTTACAATTCGAATCCCCAATTAGTTGGAATATTTGACTTCGGGAATAAGAATAATTTGACGAAGGCTTTCGCTCTTTATATTTTTGACTGATGACTATTATGGACAAATCCGAATGGACATATTAAATAATCCAGGACAAAGGACAATTAACCCATGGGCATAAAACTAAAATGAACACGTCAAACATCATGATTACGGAAGTTTAAATAAGCATAATTCTTTTATTTCATATTTAATTTCCTTTATTTTATATTTAATTGCACTTCTAATTATCGCATTTTTATTGTTATTGTATTTAATTGCACTTTTAATTATCGTACTTTTTAATTATCGCAAGTTTATTTTATCGCACTTTTATTATTCGCAATTTCATTATTATTATTTACTTTACGCTTTAATTTAAGTCTTGTATTTATTTTTAATATTTTACATTTGGTTTTAACTGCGACTAAAGTTTTAAAATCGACAAACCGGTCATTAAACGGTAAAAACCCCCTTTATAATAATAATATTACTTATATATATATATGTTTTTATTTTTATAAAAGTAAACTAATATAGCGTTAAGCTTTGTTTAAAAAGATTCCATGTGGAACGAACCGGACTTACTAAAAACTACACTACTGTACGATTAGGTACACTGCCTATAAGTGTTGTAGCAAGGTTTAAGTATATCCATTCTATAAATAAATAAATATCTTGTGTAAAAATGAATCGTATTTAATAGTATTTCCTGCAAAAATATAAGCTATTTTATATACTACTCTGCTAAAACATCAGTAAATATCAATATATTATGTTTTCGCTGTGATTTAAAAAAAATGTGTACGGTGTTACAAGTAGGTATCAGAGCGTAGGTTTGGCAATGTGTACACATGGATGTCATATTCCCATACCTTGCTTATGTTGTGTCAAACATATCCGTGGGGTAGAGTTGAGTGAATGTGGAAGTTGTATGTTAGTCTTAGGTACTAATAAGTTATCCACTAAGCTTTGGTGAGATGATGTGCAGTACAGGTTAAAGATGACTGACGGACAACAGAATGTTCATGCTCCCCCGACCCCTGGTATCTTCAGAGCTCCGACAGAGGGTGAAATTTCAGATGAAGATCAAGGAGATTACATCTAGAGGTTAGAAAGTGAGCTACAGGAAGCTCGGAAAAAGATTACAGAACTAGAAAATACTCTTCCTGCACGTAACTTAGGAGCAAATGTGGAACCGCCACCTTCAGGTTTTCCATTCCCCCAACGTAGGCCTGCATCCACTGGAAATTCATCTCAGCAATAGCAATAGTACCAATTTCCATTACCTCCTCAATTCCAAACACCACAGCCTAACCAGATACCCCTCCAAACTGGAAACCAATATCCTAACCAGTTTATGTACACTTACCCATTACAAATGATACCGCAACCAGTTGCTGAAACCTAAAAGAAATGTACATTCAAACAGTTCATGGATTGTAAACCCCCAGAGTATTCTGGAAGTGCAAACCTGACAGACACTTTAGATTGGCTGCGTGAAGTAGATCGAACATTGGATGCTTGTCAATGCGAACCTGAATTACGTGTTACTTATGCTAGCTAACTTCTGAAAAAGAAAGCAATGGGCTGGTGGGATTCTTTGACCACCCAGGTGTCCAAAGAACAGTTGAGTCAAGTCACATGGGAACAATTTTCAGCAAAGGTGTGTGAGCAATATTTTACTCCTTACAAAATCTCCAAAATGAAGCGCGAGTTTATGAATTTAAGAATGACTGAGCATATGTCAATTGATGAAGTGATCGAAAAGTACACAGACAAACTCCTCTTTGTACAACAATGGCTTCCTAACGAACAATCCAGAATCGATCAGTTTGTTGAAATGATTCTGCCTGAGTACCGATCAATGGTGAGATTAGCAACAACCTTGCCTCAAGCATTTGTTATGGCAAGAATGGTGGAAGGAGACGTCAAAGCCACCAAGAGTACACAGAGAGAGCAAATATCTCAACCAAAACAAGTGACAAGCCAGACGAGCCAAATGAGTAGTAAATCTAGAAGATATCATGGTAACCAACAAAGAGGTAGGATGCAATGTGAAATGTCCCGTTCATATTGATTATAAACGTTCCATATTAATTGATTTCGTTGCGAGGTTTTGACCTCTATATGATACGTTTTTCAAAGACTGCATTCGATTTTAAAACAAACCATAACCTTTAAAATATTACGACGATTATCAAAAATGATAATCTGAAATATAGCATTTTCACATGACCATTACATAATGGCTTACAATAATATTACACAACAATATATGTCTTCGAATGCAGTTTTTAAACAATATTATACATGCATGCTGACTCCAACTCTTGTCCATAAATTAGCATGCAACAGCGGAAGCTTTTAATAATCACCTGAGAATAAACATGCTTTAAATGTCAACAAAAATGTTGGTGAGTTATAGGTTTAGCCTATATATTTATCAAATCATAATAATAGACCACAAGATTTCATATTTCCATTTCTCATAAACAACATGCAATCTGCATAAAAATTATTCATATGATGAACACCTGGTAACCGACATTAACAAATGCATCTAGAATATCCCCAATATACAGGTACACTCATCTGTATATAAAATCGAAGTACTAAAGCATCCATAACATGGATGGGGTTCGTTAGGCCCATAGATCTATCTTCAGGATTCGCGTCAATTTGGGGGTCTGTTCCCAAATTCTTAGGCTACCAAGCTGAAAGGGTGATATCCGGTATAATGATTCAATCATAGAATATAGTTTCAAGTACTTGTGTCTATTTTGTAAAACATTTATAAAACTGCATGTATTCTCATTCCAAAAATATTAGATTTTAAAAGTGGGACTATAACTCACTTTTACAGATTTTTCCTTCGTCGGAAATAAGACTTGACCACAGGTCGATTCACGAACCTATAACAAATATGTGCATATATATCAAAGTATGATCGAAATATATTCACAACATTTTTCATTACGTTTTAATGATTTAAGTTTGTTAAGTTAACAGTCCAATGTTAGTAATCTACAACTAGTTGTCCACAGTTAGATGTACAGAAATATATCAATATATATTATCTCGAATCAATCAACGACCCAGTGTATACAAGTCTCAGGCTAGATCAAAACTCAAAGTATATATATTATTTTGGAATCAACCTCAACCATTTATAGCTAACTCAAGCATTACTGCATATAGAGTGTCTATGGTTGTTCCGAAATATATATATAGATGGGTCGATATGATATGTAAAAACATTGTATACGTGTCTATGGTCTATCAAGGTTACATAATCTATGTTAGAATACATGTACAATACAATATAAGTTAGTTAGGATATGGTTAGTATAGATTTTTGTAAAATCATCCCGTAGTCAAATTAACCATTTTTAACCAATTTTGTTTTACCCATAACTTCTTCGTTTTAAATTCGTTTTGAGTGAATCGAATTGCTATGATTTCATATTGAACTGTAATTTATGAATCTAAACAGAAAAGGTATAGGTTTATAGTCAGAAATACAGGTTACAAGTCAATTTTTTAAGAGGTAGTCATTTCAGTCGAAAGAACAACGTCTTGATGACCATTTTGAAAAACATATTTCCACTTTGAGTTTAACCATGATTTTTGGATATAGTTTAATGTTCATAAGAAAAATCATTTTTCCAGAAGAACAACTTTTAAATCAAAGTTTATCATAGTTTTTAATTATCTAACCCAAAACATCCCCCGGTTTTACTATGACGGCGTATGACCGGTTTTACGGTGTTCTTCGTGTTTCCAGGTTTTAAATCATTAAGTTAGCATATCATATAGATATAGAACATGTGTTTAGTTGATTTTAAAAGTCAAGTTAGAAGGATTAACTTTGTTTGCGAACAAGTTTAGAATTAACTAAACTATGTTCTAGTGATTACATGTTATAAACTTCGAATAAGATAGTTATATATATATATATATATATATATATATATATATATATATATATATATATATATATATATATATATGAATCAAATGATGTTATGAACATCATTAATACCTCAAATATAGTAGGTAAACCTACTGGAAGTGACAAGAAATGATCTAGCTTCAAAGGATTCTTGGATGGCTTGAAAGTTCTTGAAGTAGAATCATGACACGAAAACAAGTTCAAGTAAGATTTTTACTCGAATTAAGATAGTTTATAGTTATAGGAATTGAATCGAAGTTTGAATATGAGTATTACCTTGATTTAGAGAGATAACCTACTATAAATAACAAAGGTTTATTGATCTTATATGATTGATTGGAATGGATTAGAAAGCTTGGAAGTAGACTTGCAAACTTGAAAGTGTTCTTGAAGTTTTCTTGAGTAGTTGTTTTGTAAGTTGATCTAGGTTAGAATTTATGAACTAGATTGATGTAGATTATGAAGAAAATGATGAAGAACACTTAGAACATAATTAGAGAACAAGAGATAGATCAATTTGATGCATGAAAGTTGAAAATGAAAGTGTGTTTGTGCGTGCTCTTTCACGTGAAAGATGGCTTGTCATATAGCCTCCATTAGTTTGTAATTTTGTGAGATATTTCATCCTAGTTTCCAAATGATGGTTCCCACATGTGTTGGTGACTCACAAGGGCTGCTAAGAGCTGATCATTGGAGTGTATATATCAATAGTAAATATATTTAGAAGCTGTGTATTGTACGACTACGAATACGGGTGCATACGAGTAGAATTGTTGATGAAAATGAATGAGAATGCAATTGTAAGCATTTTTGTTAAGTAGAAGTACTTTGATATATGTCTTGAAGTCTTTCAAAAGTGTACTAATGTAGTGACCCGAACTTTTCCATGTTTATATATATTAATTGAGATTGATATTTACATGATTAAATGTTTCCAACATGTTAAGCAATCAAACTTGTTAAGACTTGATTAATTGAAATATGTTTCATATAGACAATTGACCACCCAAGTTGACCGGTGATTCACGAACGTTAAAACTTGTAAAAACTATATGATGACATATATATGGATATATATATAGTTAACTTGATACTATGATAAGTAAACATATCATTAAGTATATTAACAATGAACTACATATGTAAAAACAAGACTACTAACTTAATGATTTTTAAACGAGACATATATGTAACGATTATCGCTGTAAAGACATTTAATGTATATATATCATATTAAGAGATATTCATACATGATAATATCATGATAATATAATAATTTAAAATCTCATTTGATATTATAAACATTGGGTTAACAACATTTAACAAGATCGTTAACCTAAAGGTTTCAAAACAACACTTACATGTAACGACTAACGATGACTTAACGACTCAGTTAAAATGTATATACATGTAGTGTTTTAATATGTATTTATACACTTTTGAAAGACTTCAATACACTTATCAAAATACTTCTACTTAACAAAAATGCTTACAATTACATCCTCGTTCAGTTTCATCAACAATTCTACTCGTATGCACCCGTATTCGTACTCGTACAATACACAGCTTTTAGATGTATGTACTATTGGTATATACACTCCAATTATCAGCTCTTAGCAGCCCATTTGAGTCACCTAACACATGTGGAAACCATCATTTGGCAACTAGCATGAAATATCTCATAAAATTACAAAAATATGAGTAATCATTCATGACTTATTTACATGAAAACAAAATTACATATCCTTTATATCTAATCCATACACCAACGACCAAAAACACCTACAAACACTTTCATTCTTCAATTTTCTTCATCTAATTGATCTCTCTCAAGTTCTATCTTCAAGTTCTAAGTGTTCTTCATATATTCTACAAGTTCTAGTTACATAAAATCAAGAATACTTTCAAGTTTGCTAGCTCACTTCCAATCTTGTAAGGTGATCATCCAACCTCAAGAAATCTTTGTTTCTTACAGTAGGTTATCATTCTAATACAAGGTAATAATCATATTCAAACTTTGGTTCAATTTCTATAACTATAACAATCTTATTTCAAGTGATGATCTTACTTGAACTTGTTTTCGTGTCATGATTCTGCTTCAAGAACTTCGAGCCATCCAAGGATCCGTTGAAGCTAGATCCATTTTTCTCTTTTCCAGTAGGTTTATCCAAGGAACTTAATAAAGTAATGATGTTCATAACATCATTCGATTCATACATATAAAGCTATCTTATTCGAAGGTTTAAACTTGTAATCACTAGAACATAGTTTAGTTAATTCTAAACTTGTTCGCAAACAAAAGTTAATCCTTCTAACTTAACTTTTAAAATCAACTAAACACATGTTCTATATCTATATGATATGCTAACTTAATGATTTAAAACCTGGAAACACGAAAAACACCGTAAAACCGAATTTACGCCGTCGTAGTAACACCGCGGGCTGTTTTGGGTTAGTTAATTAAAAACTATGATAAACTTTGATTTAAAAGTTGTTATTCTGAGAAAATGATTTTTATTATGAACATGAAACTATATCCAAAAATTATGGTTAAACTCAAAGTGGAAGTATGTTTTCTAAAATGGTCATCTAGACGTCGTTCTTTCGACTGAAATGACTACCTTTACAAAAACAACTTGTAACTTATTTTTCCGACTATAAAACTATACTTTTTCTATTAAGATTCATAAAATAGAGTTCAATATGAAACCATAGCAATTTGATTCACTCAAAACGGATTTAAAATGAAGAAGTTATGGGTAAAACAAGATTGGATAATTTTTCTCATTTTAGCTACGTGAAAATTGGTAACAAATCTATTCCAACCATAAATTAATCAACTTGTATTGTATATTATGTAATCTTGAGATACCATAGACACGTATACAATGTTTCGACCTATCATGTCGACACATCTATATATATTTCGGAACAACCATAGACACTCTATATGTGAATGTTGGAGTTAGCTATACAGGGTTGAGGTTGATTCCAAAATATATATAGTTTGAGTTGTGATCAATACTGAGATACGTATACACTGGGTCGTGGATTGATTCAAGATAATATTTATCGATTTATTTCTGTACATCTAATTGTGGACAACTAGTTGTAGGTTACTAACGAGGACAGCTGACTTAATAAACTTAAAACATCAAAATATATTAAAAGTGTTGTAAATATATTTTGAACATACTTTGATATATATATGTATATATTGTTATAGGTTCGTGAATCAACCAGTGGCCAAGTCTTACTTCCCGACGAAATAAAAATCTGTGAAAGTGAGTTATAGTCCCACTTTTAAAATCTAATATTTTTGGGATGAGAATACATGCAGGTTTTATAAATGATTTACAAAATAGACACAAGTACGTGAAACTACATTCTATGGTTGAATTATCGAAATCGAATATGCCCCTTTTTATTAAGTCCGGTAATCTAAGAATTAGGGAACAGACACCCTAATTGACGCGAATCCTAAAGATAGATCTATTGGGCCTAACAAACCCCATCCAAAGTACCGGATGCTTTAGTACTTCGAAATTTATATCATATCCGAAGGGTGTCCCGGAATGATGGGGATATTCTTATATATGCATCTTGTTAATGTCGGTTACCAAGTGTTCACCATATGAATGATTTTTATCTCTATGTATGGGATGTGTATTGAAATATGAAATCTTGTGGTCTATTATTATGATTTGATATATATAGGTTAAACCTATAACTCACCAACATTTTTGTTGACGTTTTAAGCATGTTTATTTTCAGGTGATTATTAAGAGCTTCCGCTGTCGCATACTTAAATAAGGACGAGATTTGGAGTCCATGCTTGTATGATATTGTGTAAAAACTGCATTCAAGAAACTTATTTTGTTGTAACATATTTGTATTGTAAACCATTATGTAATGGTCGTGTGTAAACAGGATATTTTAGATTATCATTATTTGATAATCTACGTAAAGCTTTTTAAACCTTTATTGATGTAATAAAGGTTATGGTTTGTTTTAAAATGAATGCAGTCTTTGAAAAACGTCTCATATAGAGGTCAAAACCTCGCAACGAAATCAATTAATATGGAACATTTTTAATCAATAAGAACGGGACATTTCAGTTGGTATCCGAGCGTTGGTCTTAGAGAACCAGAATTTTGCATTAGTGTGTCTTATCGAGTTTGTTAGGATGCATTAGTGAGTCTAGACTTCGACCGTGTTTACTTGAAAAATGATTGCTTAACAAATTTTGTTGGAAACTATATATTTTTAACATGTGAATATTCTGTGACATATTAATCTCTTAACGCGTTTGATATTATGTGATAGATGTCTACCTCTAGAACAAGTCCCATTGACTCAACTAATAATAATGAAGAGTCAAATGTAAATTGGAATGATTCGTGGACTGATTCACAAGTTCCCGAAGAGGAACCGGAAGAAGAGTCGGAACCGGAAGAAGAATCGGAACCGGAAGAAGAATCGGAACCGGATGAAGAAATAGAACCGGTGGGGGAAATAATAAAACGGTTAAGTAAAAGAAAATCCTCAACCAACCGACCAAGGTTAATTATGGTCAATGGTGTTTCCGCCAAGGAAGCAAAATATTGGGAGGATTACCAATTCTCCGATGAATCGGATTCCGACGAGAATTCCGATGATGTTATAGAAATTACCCCAACTGAATTTAAAAAGGCAAAAGAAAATAATAAGGGAAAGGGCATAAAAATAGAGAAATCTAATTCCAACCCCGATGAACTTTATATGTATCGTCAACCCCCGAAGCCCTTAAGTTGTAACAATGACCCGGGAACCTCTAAACCACCAGGTTTTTCTAAACCAATGTGGAAAACGACGGCTCGTATTAGGGGAACATCATATATCCCTAGAAACTTGGCATAACGAACCAAAATCGAAGAAGAAGAAACAAGCGAGTCGGAATAAGATAGTTGTATTCGTGTGGTGTAATATATGTAATATAGTGTGCTTATGCTTTATGATATATGTAAAAATTGCTTGTATTAATAAGTATTTTTTTTATGAATTTAACTCTTGTCTATTTTACGGTATAAAAACACAAAATGGATAGACAACCCAATATTTTAAGAGACCTACCCGGAGACATGATTGATGAAATCTTGTCTAGAGTCGGTCTGAATTCTTCGGCATAACTATTTAAGGCGAGATCAGTTTGTAAGACATTGGAAGAACGTTCCAAGAATGCCTTGGTTTATAAAAGGCTTTCGTTCGAAAGATGGGGGATATCACATTGGAAAATCCATAAGTTACGATGTGTTTACTTTGACGCATATATTGCGGTGAACCCAAATGCTATTTTACGCAATGGGTTAATAAATTATTTTGACTCAATATATCCGAATATTGGACTTCGTGATTTAGAAAAAGCGGCTAACATGCAACATAAAGAAGCATGTTATGCTTACGGATTAGTAATGTTCGCTTCTCACCAAAGTGAGAACAAGAACATCGGGCTACAACTATTAAACAAAACGTTTCCACAAGTGACGGAGTCGGTAATTGGGGTAAGAAATGAGGTTTTTAGATTGTTACGAGACTGTTGGACATTACGTAACCCTCGTCCCTTTAACGACGTTACAACACGCTGTCTTATCAACGGCCATAACGGTTATGTTCCACAAGACCAAGGATGGGAAGTAATCCTAGTAAAACCAGAATGCATGACTTGTTTCTGGACGTATGAATTACGTGTCTTTATTGCCTTTGCTGAACGACTTGTGTACTAGCTAGAATTATCTTCAAAACCATCTTGTATCAAATTTATTGTGTGCTATATTTCATGCTATATGTAAAATAAGCGGTATTGTAAGTTTGTAAAATATTGTGTAAAAGTTTGAACGCGAAATATTATTATAATCAGTTTTTCATATAGAATTGTAGTAGTTGAATTGTATATTAGCTACTAAGTATGAACTTAACGGGTAGGTACTACCCGAATTTAAACTTATAAAACGCTAATATGAAGAAAAAACTTTTATAAATGAGTTCATATTATGCTACGAAATACTATTAACTACTCTTAATATTCTGTATGATTAACTTGTTCCATTTGACTATTTTGAAGGAAATGGCACCGACTACTCGACACACCGTGAATATGAATGAAGAGGAATTCTGTACTTTTCTAGCTTCAAACATAGCCACAGTACAGGCTGCGCAACATACCAACAATAACCTTGGATCTAGCAGTACAGGAAATCGTGTAGGATGCACCTACAAAGAATTCACTGCCTGCAAACCTTTGGAATTTGATGGAACCGAAGGACCGATCGGATTGAAACCGTGGACCGAGAAGGTCGAATCGGTGTTTGCCATAAGTAAGTGTACTGAAGAGGACAAAGTGAAGTACGCTACGCATACCTTCACAGGTTCTGCGTTAACATGGTGGAATACCTATCTAGAGCAAGTGGGACAAGACGATGCGTACGCACTACCGTGGTCAGCATTCAAGCACTTGATGAACGAGAAGTACCGTCCCAGAACCGAGGTCAATAAGCTCAAGACAGAACTTAGAGGGTTACGAACCCAAGGATTTGATATTACCACGTACGAAAGACGATTCACAGAATTGTGCCTATTGTGTCCGGGAGCATTCGAAGATGAGGAAGAGAAGATCGACGCGTTTGTGAAAGGATTACCGGAAAGAATCCAAGAAGATATAAGTTCACACGAGCCCGCCTCCATACAACAGGCATGTAGAATGGCTCACAAACTAGTGAACCAGATTGAAAAAAGAATTAAAGAACAGACTGCTGAAGAGTCCAATGTGAAGCAAGTCAAAAGAAAGTGGGAGGAAAACGGTGATAAGAATCACCAATACAACAACAACAGCAATTACAACAATAATCGCAACAATTATCCCAACAATCGCAACATCAATCGCAACTACAACAAATGGCCCAACAACAACAACAACAACAACAACAACAATAACAACAACAACAGCAACTACAACAATCATCCCAACAATAATAATAACCACAACAACAATCAGAAGCAGCTATGCCAAAGGTGTGAAAAGTATCACTCGGGGTTCTGCACCAAATTTTGCAGCAAGTGTAAAAGAAATGGTCATAGCGCGGCGAAGTGTGAGGTCTACGGACTAGGGGTTAATAGAACGAAAGGAACAAATGGTGTCGGAACGAGTAATGGTGGAGCAAGTAGTGTCGGAGCAAGTTATGCCAATGTAGTTTGTTATAAATGTGGAAAATCGGGCCACATTATTAGAAATTGCCCGAACCAGGAGAACACGAATGGACAAGGCCGCGGAAGAGTTTTCAATATTAATGCGGCAGAGGCACAGGAAGACCCGGAGCTTGTTACGGGTACGTTTCTTATTGACAATAAATCTGCTTACGTTTTATTTGATTCGGTACGGATAGAAGCTATATGAGTAGAGATTTTTGTGCTAAATTAAGTTGTCCATTGACGCCTTTGGATAGTAAATTTTTATTCGAATTAGCAAATGGTAAATTGATTTCAGCAGATAATATATGTCGAAATCGAGAAATTAAACTGGTTAGCAAAACATTTAAGATTGATTTGATACCAGTAGAGTTAGGGAGTTTTGATGTGATAATCGGTATGGACTGGTTGAAAGAAGTGAAAGCATAGATCGTTTGTTACAAAAATGCAATTCGCATTATACGAGAAAAAGGAAAACCCTTAATGGTGTACGGAGAAAAGGGCAACACGAAGCTACATCTTATTAGTAATTTGAAGGCATAAAAACTAATAAGAAAAGGTTGCTATGCTGTTCTAGCACACGTCGAGAAAGTACAAACTGAAGAAAAGAGCATCAATGATGTTCCCATTGCAAAAGAATTTCCCGATGTATTTCCGAAAGAATTACCGGGATTACCCCCACATCGATCCGTTGAATTTCAAATAGATCTTGTACCAGGATCTGCACCAATAGCTCGTGCTCCTTACAGACTCGCACCCAGTGAGATGAAAGAACTACAAAGCCAATTACAAGAACTTTTAGAGCGTGGTTTCATTCGACCAAGCACATCACCGTGGGGAGCTCCTGTTTTGTTTGTCAAGAAGAAAGATGGTACATTCAGGTTGTGTATCGACTACCGAGAGTTGAACAAACTTACCATCAAGAACCGCTACCCACTACCGAGAATCGACGACTTATTTGATCAACTACAAGGCTCGTCTGTTTATTCAAAGATTGACTTACGTTCCGGGTATCATCAAATGCGGGTGAAAGAAGATGATATTCCAAAGACTGCTTTCAGAACACGTTACGGTCATTACGAGTTTATGGTCATGCCGTTTGGTTTAACTAATGCACCAGCTGTGTTCATGGACCTTATGAACCGAGTGTGTGGACCATACCTTGACAAGTTTGTCATTGTTTTTATTGATGACATACTTATTTACTCAAAGAATGACCAAGAACACGGTGAACATTTGAGAAAGGTGTTAGAAGTATTGAGGAAGGAAGAATTGTACGCTAAGTTTTCAAAGTGTGCATTTTGGTTGGAAGAAGTTCAATTCCTCGGTCACATAGTGAACAAAGAATGTATTAAGGTGGATCCGGCAAAGATAGAAACTGTTGAAAAGTGGAAAACCCCGAAAACTCCGAAACACATACGCCAGTTTTTAGGACTAGCTGGTTACTACAGAAAGTTCATCCAAGACTTTTTCAGAATAGCAAAACCCTTGACTGCATTAACGCATAAAGGGAAGAAATTTGAATGGAATGATGAACAAGAGAAAGCGTTTCAGTTATTGAAGAAAAAGCTAACTACGGCACCTATATTGTCATTGCCTGAAGGGAATGGTGATTTTGTGATTTATTGTGACGCATCAAAGCAAGGTCTCGGTTGTATATTAATGCAACGAACAAAGGTGATTGCTTATGCGTCTAGACAATTGAAGATTCACGAACAAAATTATACGACGCATGATTTGGAATTAGGCGCGGTTGTTTTTGCATTAAAGACTTGGAGGCACTACTTATATGGGGTCAAAAGTATTATATATACCGACCACAAAAGTCTTCAACACATATTTAATCAGAAACAACTGAATATGAGGCAACGTAGGTGGATTGAATTATTGAATGATTACGACTTTGAGATTCGTTACCACCCGGGGAAGGCAAATGTGGTAGCCGATGCCTTGAGCAGGAAGGACAGAGAACCCATTCTAGTAAAATCTATGAATATAATGATTCATAATAACCTTACTACTCAAATAAAGGAGGCGCAACAAGGAGTTTTAAAAGAGGGAAATTTAAAGGATGAAATACCCAAAGGATCGGAGAAGCATCTTAATATTCGGGAAGACGGAACCCGGTATAGGGCTGAAAGGATTTGGGTACCAAAATTTGGAGATATGAGAGAAATGGTACTTAGAGAAGCTCATAAAACCAGATACTCAATACATCCTGGAACGGGGAAGATGTACAAGGATCTCAAGAAACATTTTTGGTGGCCGGTTATGAAAGCCGATGTTGCTAAATACGTAGGAGAATGTTTGACGTGTTCTAAGGTCAAAGCTGAGCATCAAAAACCATCAGGTCTACTTCAACAACCCAAAATCCCGGAATGGAAATGGGAAAACATTACCATGGATTTCATCACTAAATTGCCAAGGACTGCAAGTGGTTTTGATACTATTTGGGTAATAGTTGATCGTCTCACCAAATCAGCACATTTCCTGCCAATAAGAGAAGATGACAAGATGGAGAAGTTAGCACGACTGTATTTGAAGGAAGTCGTCTCCAGACATGGAATACCAATCTCTATTATCTCTGATAGGGATGGCAGATTTATTTCAAGATTCTGGCAGACATTACAGCAAGCATTAGGAACTCGTATAGACATGAGTACTGCCTATCATCCACGAACTGATGGGTAGAGCGAAAGGACGATACAAACACTTGAAGACATGCTACGAGCATGTGTTACTGATTTCGAAAACAGTTGGGATCGACATCTACCGTTAGCAGAATTTTCCTACAACAACAGCTACCATTCAAGCATTGAGATGGCGCCATTTGAAGCACTTTATGGTAGAAAGTGCAGGTCTCTGATTTGTTGGAGTGAAGTGGGGGATAGATAGATTACGGGTCCAGAGATTATACAAGAAACTACCGAGAAGATCATCCAAATTCAACAACGGTTGAAAACCGCCCAAAGTCGACAAAAGAGCTACGCTGACATTAAAAGAAAAGATATAGAATTTGAAATTGGAGAGATGGTCATGCTTAAAGTTGCACCTTGGAAAGGCGTTGTTCGATTTGGTAAACGAGGGAAATTAAATCCAAGGTATATTGGACCATTCAAGATTATTGATCGTGTTGGAGCAGTAGCTTACCGACTTGAGTTACCTCAACAACTCGTGGCTGTACATAACACTTTCCACGTCTCGAATTTGAAGAAATGTTTTGCTAAAGAAGATCTCACTATTTCGTTAGATGAAATCCAAATCAACGACAAACTTCAATTCATCGAAGAACCCGTCGAAATAATGGATCGTGAGGTTAAAAGACTTAAGCAAAACAAGATACCAATTGTTAAGGTTCAATGGAATGCTCGTAGATGACCCGAGTTCACCTGGGAGCGTGAAGATCAGATGAAGAAGAAATACCCGCATCTATTTCCAGAAGATTCGTCAACACCTTCAACAGCTTAAAATTTCGGGACGAAATTTATTTAACGGGTAGGTACTGTAGTGACCCGAACTTTTCCATGTTTATATATATTAATTGAGATTGATATTTACATGATTAAATGTTTCCAACATGTTAAGCAATCAAACTTGTTAAGACTTGATTAATTGAAATATGTTTCATATAGACAATTGACCACCCAAGTTGACCGGTGATTCACGAACGTTAAAACTTGTAAAAACTATATGATGACATATATATGGATATATATATATAGTTAACTTGATACTATGATAAGTAAACATATCATTAAGTATATTAACAATGAACTACATATGTAAAAACAAGACTACTAACTTAATGATTTTTAAACGAGACATATATGTAACGATTATCGTTGTAAAGACATTTAATGTATATATATCATATTAAGAGATATTCATACATGATAATATCATGATAATATAATAATTTAAAATCTCATTTGATATTATAAACATTGGGTTAACAACATTTAACAAGATCGTTAACCTAAAGGTTTCAAAACAACACTTACATGTAACGACTAACGATGACTTAACGACTCAGTTAAAATGTATATACATGTAGTGTTTTAATATGTATTTATACACTTTTTAAAGACTTCAATACACTTATCAAAATACTTCTACTTAACAAAAATGCTTACAATTACATCCTCGTTCAGTTTCATCAACAATTCTACTCGTATGCACCCGTATTCGTACTCGTACAATACACAGCTTTTAGATGTATGTACTATTGGTATATACACTCCAATGATCAGCTCTTAGCAGCCCATGTGAGTCACCTAACACATGTGGGAACCATCATTTGGCAACTAGCATGAAATATCTCATAAAATTACAAAAATATGAGTAATCATTCATGACTTATTTACATGAAAACAAAATTACATATCCTTTATATCTAATCCATACACCAACGATCAAAAACACCTACAAACACTTTTATTCTTCAATTTTCTTCATCTAATTGATCTCTCTCAAGTTCTATCTTCAAGTTCTAAGTGTTCTTCATATATTCTACAAGTTCTAGTTACATAAAATCAAGAATACTTTCAAGTTTGCTAGCTCACTTCCAATCTTGTAAGGTGATCATCCAACCTCAAGAAATCTTTGTTTATTACAGTAGGTTATCATTCTAATACAAGGTAATAATCATATTCAAACTTTGGTTCAATTTCTATAACTATAACAATCTTATTTCAAGTGATGATCTTACTTGAACTTGTTTTCGTGTCATGATTCTGCTTCAAGAACTTCGAGCCATCCAAGGATCCGTTGAAGCTAGATCCATTTTTCTCTTTTCCAGTAGGTTTATCCAAGGAACTTAAGGTAGTAATTATGTTCATAACATCATTCGATTCATACATATAAAGCTATCTTATTCGAAGGTTTAAACTTGTAATCACTAGAACATAGTTTAGTTAATTCTAAACTTGTTCGCAAACAAAAGTTAATCCTTCTAACTTGACTTTTAAAATCAACTAAACACATGTTCTATATCTATATGATATGCTAACTTAATGATTTAAAACCTGGAAACACGAAAAACACCGTAAAACCGGATTTACGCCGTCGTAGTAACACCGCGGGCTGTTTTGGGTTAGTTAATTAAAAACTATGATAAACTTTGATTTAAAAGTTGTTATTCTGAGAAAATGATTTTTATTATGAACATGAAACTATATCCAAAAATTATGGTTAAACTCAAAGTGAAAGTATGTTTTCTAAAATGGTCATCTAGACGTCGTTCTTTCGACTGAAATGACTATCTTTACAAAAACGACTTGTAACTTATTTTTCTAACTATAAACCTATACTTTTTCTATTAAGATTCATAAAATAGAGTTCAATATGAAACCATAGCAATTTGATTCACTCAAAACGGATTTAAAATGAAGAAGTTATGGGTAAAACAAGATTGGATAATTTTTCTCATTTTAGTTACGTGAAAATTGGTAACAAATCTATTCCAACCATAACTTAATCAACTTGTATTGTATATTATGTAATCTTGAGATACCATAGACACGTATACAATGTTTCGACCTATCATGTCGACACATCTATATATATTTCGGAACAACCATAGACACTCAATATGTGAATGTTGGAGTTAGCTATACAGGGTTGAGGTTGATTCCAAAATATATATAGTTTGAGTTGTGATCAATACTGAGATACGTATACACTGGGTCGTGGATTGATTCAAGATAATATTTATCGATTTATTTATGTACATCTAACTGTGGACAACTAGTTGTAGGTTACTAACGAGGACAGCTGACTTAATAAACTTAAAACATCAAAATAAATTAAAAGTGTTGTAAATATATTTTGAACATACTTTGATATATATGTATATATTGTTATAGGTTCGTGAATCAACCAGTGGCCAAGTCTTACTTCCCGACGAAATAAAAATCTGTGAAAGTGAGTTATAGTCCCACTTTTAAAATCTAATATTTTTGGGATGAGAATACATGCAGGTTTTATAAATGATTTACAAAATAGACACAAGTACGTGAAATTACATTCTATGGTTGAATTATCGAAATCGAATATGCCCCTTTTTATTAAGTCTGGTAATCTAAGAATTAGGTAACAGACACCCTAATTGACGCGAATCCTAAAGATAGATCTATTGGGCCTAACAAACCCCATCCAAAGTACCGGATGCTTTAGTACTTCGAAATTTATATCATATCCGAAGGGTGTCCCGGAATGATGGGGATATTCTTATATATGCATCTTGTTAATGTCGGTTACCAGGTGTTCACCATATGAATGATTTTTATCTCTATGTATGGGATGTGTATTGAAATATGAAATCTTGTGGTCTATTATTATGATTTGATATATATAGGTTAAACCTATAACTCACCAACATTTTTGTTGACGTTTTAAGCATGTTTATTCTCAGGTGATTATTAAGAGCTTCCGCTGTCGCATACTTTAATAAGGACGAGATTTGGAGTCCATGCTTGTATGATATTGTGTAAAAACTGCATTCAAGAAACTTATTTTGTTGTAACATATTTGTATTATAAACCATTATGTAATGGTCTTGTGTAAACAGGATATTTTAGATTATCATTATTTGATAATCTACGTAAAGCTTTTTAAACCTTTATTGATGAAATAAAGGTTATGGTTTGTTTTAAAAGGAATGCAGTCTTTGAAAAACGTCTCATATAGAGGTCAAAATCTCGCAACGAAATCAATTAATATGGAACGTTTTTAATCAATAAGAACGGGACATTTCAACTAATACATCTTAATATACTACATGTATATACATTTTAACAGAGTCGTTAAGTCATCGTTAGTCGTTACATGTAAGTGTTGTTTTGAAACCTTTATGTTAACGATCTCATTTAATGTTGTTGACCCAATATTTATTATATCTAATGAGATGTAAATTATTACATTATCATGATATTATGATGTATGAATATATCTTTATGTGATATATATACATTAAAATGTCGTTACAACGATAATCGTAACATATGTGTCTCGTTTCGAAATTCTTAAGTTAGTAGTCTTGTTTTACATATGTAGTTCATTGTTAACACACTTAATAATATATTTAATTATCATTTTATCATGTTAAATATAGTGTAACAATATCTTAATATGATACATATGTATTTAGTAAGACGTTGTTATAACGATAATCGTCATATATATCGTTTCGAGGTTCTTAACTTAGTAGTCTCATTATTATGTATATAACTCGTTGTTAATATACATAATGAGATACTTACTTATCATAATATTATATTAACTATATATATATATATATATATATATATATATATATATATATATATATATATATATATATATATATATATATATATTCATATATATATCATCATATGATTTTTACAAGTTTTAACGTTAGTGAATCGCGTCAATTTGGGTGGTCAATTGTCTACATGAAACCTATTTCAAATAATCAAGTCTTAACATGTTTGATTGCTTAACATGTTGGAAACATTTAATCATGTAAATATCAATTTCATTTAATATATAAACATGGAAAAGTTCGGGTAACTACAGTACCTACCCGTTAAATAAATTTTGTCCCGAAATTTTAAGCTGTTGAAGGTGTTGACGAATATTCTGGAAATAGGTACGGGTATTTCAGCTTCATCTGATCTTCACGCTCCCAGGTGAACTCGGGTCCCCTACGAGCATTCCATCTAACCTTGACGATACGTATCTTATTTTGCTTGAGTCTTTTAACCTCACGATCCATTATCTCGACGGGTTCTTCAACGAATTGTAGTTTTTTGTTGATTTTAATTTCGTTTAAAGGAATAGTGAGATCTTCTTTAGCTAAGCACTTCTTCAGATTCAAGACGTGAAAGGTATTATGTACATTGGCGAGCTGTTGAGGTAATTCAAGTCGGTAGGCTACTGGTCCGACAGGATCTAAAATCTTGAATGGTCCAATGTATCTTGGATTTAGTTTCTCCCGTTTACCAAATCGAACAATGTCTTTCCAATGCGAAACCTTAAGCATGACCTTATCTCCAATTTCAAATTCTATATCTTTCCTTTTAAGGTCCGCGTAGCTCTTTTTTCGACTCTGAGCGATTTTCAACCGTTGTTGAATTTGGATGATTTTCTCTGTAGTTTCTTGGATTATCTCTGGACTCGTAATCTGTCTATCCCCCAATTCACTCCAACAAATTGGACACCTGCACTTTCTACCATAAAGTGCTTCGAACGGTGCCATTTCAATACTCTAGTGGTAACTGTTGTTGTAGAAATATTCTGCTAACGGTAGATGTCGATCCCAACTGTTTCCAAAATCAATAACACATGCTTGTAGCATGTATTCAAGTGTCTGTATCATCCTTTCACTCTGCCCATCGGTTTGTGGATGATAGGCAGTACTCATGTCTAGACGAGTTCCCAATGCTTGTTGCAATGTCTGCCAAAACCTTGAAACAAATCTACCATCCCTATCAGAGATAATAGAGATTGGTATTCTATGTCTGGAGACGAATTCCTTCAAGTATAGTCGTGCTAACTTCTTCATTTTATCATCTTCTCTCATTGGTTGAAAATGTGCTGATTTGGTGAGACGATCGACTATTACCCAAATAGTATCATAACCACTTGCAGTCCTTGGCAATTTAGTAATGAAATCGGTAATGTTTTCCCATTTCCACTCTGGGATTTCAGGTTGTTGAAGTAGACCTGATGGTGTCTGATGTTCAACTTTTACCTTAGAACACGTCAAACATTCTCCTACATATTTACCAATATCGGCTTTCATACCCTGCTACCAAAAGTGTTTCTTGAGATCTTTGTACATCTTTCCCGCTTCAGGATGTATTGAGTATCTGGTTTTATGTGCTTCCTTAAGTACCATTTCTCTCACATCTCCAAACTTTGGTACCCAAATTCTTTTAGCCCTATACCGAGTTCCGTCTTCCCTAATATTAAAATGTTTCTCCGAACCTTTGGGTATTTCATCCTTCAAATTTTCCTCTTTTAAAACTCCCTGTTGCGCCTCCTTTATTTGAGTAGTAAGGTTAGTACGAATAATTATATTCATAGCTTTTACCTGTATAGGTTCTCTGTCCTTTCTACTCAAAGCGTCGGCTAACACATTCGCCTTCCCCGGGTGGTAATGAATCTCAAATTCGAAATCATTCAACAACTCAATCCACCTACGCTGCCTCATGTTCAGTTGTTTCTGATTAAATATATGTTGGAGACTTTTGTGGTCGGTTGATGTGTGCAGCGTGGGGTACGAAATACTATATATTTTTATTACAAAATACGATACAAATTACACAAGTTTTAATTATTTATTTACAGATGGGATATACCTAAACCTTGCTACAACACTATAGGCAGTGTACCTAATCGTAGAGTAGTGTAGTTTTTAGTAAGTCCAGTTCATTCCACAGGGAGACGACTTATTGCACACTATATTTTAAACAACTATATTTGTACAAAATATAAATATATATTACAATTATTATTATTATAAAAGGGGGTTTTTACCATTTAATGACCGATTTATCTATTTTATATTTTAAGCATAAAAATAAATGACTATAATTAAAGTGCGTAAAATAAATAACAATAAAATAATTATGCTTATTTAAACTTCCGTAACCATGATGTTTAATCGTTTTGATTATAATTTATTACCCTGAGTTAATTGTCCTTTGTCCTGGATGTATTTGAAACCTATCTGATTTTTGCCCATAATAGTTCATCGGTCATAATTATAAAATGCTCGAAAAATTTAACCTTATACCCAAAGTCAAATATTTCAACTAATTGGGGACTTAAACTGTAACAAGGTCATAATACTTTATTTAATGATTACACCAGGTTATCGACTGCGTGTGATATCGGCTAAAAAGTCACGTTTTCACCCCGGTATTAAGGCCCAAAAACAAGAAAGATTCGAACTTTGTCAGTAAAATACCTACTTCGTCGGTTAGAATTGAAGAACAAGTAATTACGAAGGTGGTGCAAAAAGAATCCAGAGAATTGGAGCTAAAACGAAGATTCTAGAGCAAAAAGGGCGAAAAACAAGAAATCAAGTTACGATCTAGGGAATCAAGGCTGACCAGCAAGCCATACGGCATGCCATACGGCCTGCCAGTATGGAAACGGCCTGCCATATACGTGCCATCACACGAGCCATCATACGGCCTGCCTTGCATACGGCCTGCCAAAAACGGGCTGCCATACGCCCTGCCAGGCGTATGCTGGCAAATTCCAAGTCTATTTAAAGGGTATTTGTCATTCATTCCAACACACACTTCAATTCACTTCTTTCTCTCTCTTGTATAATATTAGTCATACTTTCAAGGCCTTCTCACCTTCGAGCGGGAAATTAAGTACCCGGAGGCGAACGCTGAAGATTGTATTAGGAGCGGTCTGGAGTCATGAAAATGTCACTTTTGTATTCAGAACTCATTTAATCTACTGGTACTTCTATCCTTTATCTTATATAATGTTTTATGATATTATTGCCATGATTAGTGAGTAGTTATCTTTAGTGTATGCTATGATGTAAGCAGTTATAATGCCGAAATAATATTATGGTCTGTGTATGTTGTCGAAATGCTTTCCGATTATGCTTTAAGCTCAATCGCTTTTTGATAATGCTAAAAACGAACATATATTTCATAGTATTATCCCTCAAGAAAGACAAGCTTTTAGTTGCAATTGTTCTATTTACAAGTGATATTCGTTTAAATAATAAAAGGTGAAGACAAAAGACAGATTCGATGAATTGAAGACGCAAACGACCAAAAAGCTCAAAAGTACAAATTACAATCAATGTGGTTCAAATTATTGGTGAGAAACGTCTCAAAATTACAAGAGTACAAGACGCGAAACGCAAAATACAAGATATTAAATTGTACGCAAGGACGTTTGAAAATCCGGAACCGGGACCAGAGTCAACTCTCAACGCTCGACGCAACAGACTAAAAATTACAAGTCAACTATGCACATAAATATAATATAATATTTAAATAATTCTTAAAATTATTTATATATTATATATATTTATATAAACTGTCGGCAGAATGCAAACAAGCTCATGTGAGCTGGAAAAGCAGGCCATGCGATCGCATGGCCTGGCAGTTACAAAACCATGCGATCGCATGGCGTACAGTATCAGGCCACATGCATATAAATTCGCAGTTTGGTGATCGATTAAACCATCTTTTTCTCTTCCTATCTATCAACGTATATATATTTATATTTATATTATAATTTTAATTTTAAATTCAAATAATAAGGGTATGTTAGCGAATGTTGTAAGGGTGTAAGTCAAAATTCTGTCCGTGTAACGCTATGCTATTATTAATCATTGTAAGTTATGTTCAAACTTTTTAAATTAATGTCTCGTAGCTAAGTTATTATTATTCTTATTTAATGCCGAAGTAATCGTGATGTTGGGCTAAATATTAAAATTGGGTAATTGGGTTTTGGACCATAATTGGGGTTTGGATAAAAGAACGACACTTGTAGAAATTAGACTATGGGCTATTAATGGGTTTTATATTAACTAAATGATACCTCATTGATTTAATATATAGACTTATAATTTAACGTATTTATATATAACCACATACGCTTGACTGGGCACGGTGGGCGGGATATCTATAAATACCAATAATTGTTCATTTTACCGGACACGGAACTGGATTAATAGTTAATAGACTTGTTGAAACAGGGGTGGATTACATTCAAGGGTAATTGGTGTAATTGTTAACAAAGTAGTAAAACCTTGGTCTACACGCAGTCGATAACCTAGTGTATTCATTAAACAAAGTATTAAGACCTTGTTACAATTCGAATCCCCAATTAGTTGGAATATTTGACTTCGGGAATAAGAATAATTTGACGAAGACTTTCGCACTTTATGATTATGAATGATGAACTATTATGGACAAATCCGTATGGACATATCGAATAATCCAGGACAAAGGACAATTAACCCATGGTAATAAACTAAAATCAACACGTCAAACATCATGATTACGGAAGTTTAAATAGGCATAATTTCTTTATTTCATATTTAATTGCACTTTTAATTATCGCACTTTTATTTACTGTCATTATATTTAATTGCACTTTTAATTATCGTACTCTTTAATTATCGCAATTTTATTTTATCGCACTTTTATTTATCGCAATTTCCTTATCATTATTTACTTTACGCTTTAAATTAAGTCTTTTATATATTTAATAATTTACATTAGGTTTTAACTGCGACTAAAGTTTTAAAATCGACAAACCGGTCATTAAACGGTAAAAACCCCCTTTTATAATAATAATAATAATTCTACTTATATATATTTTTGTATTTTTACAATTATAAGTTAAAAATATAGCGTTAAACTTGGCTAAAGATCCCTGTGGAACGAACCGGACTTACTAAAAACTACACTAATGTACGATTAGGTACACTGCCTATAAGTGTTGTAGCAAGGTTTAGGTATATCCATTCTATAAATAAATAAATATCTTATGTAAAATTGTATCGTATTTAATAGTATTTCCTTGTAAAAATATTACTATTTCCTAGTACGCCTCGCACACATCACTTTTCCAACTAATAGAACGTAGTTATAGGCTCTGTTATTGGGAAGTCGTGAACCCCGATTCAGAGTACACTATCTGTGTCACCCCTTGGTAAGAGAAGTCTCTCGGATACAACGTAAGATCGACTAAGGCACACCAGTTGTAGTAAGTCTATCGAGCTTTGGATTCCGACTGAGGACTCTTTCGGAGTGAAACATCTGACTAGACCCCTAGTACATTGTCGGTCCTAGACCATGCTAGTGTAGTCACCAAGCATATAAACTTCGTACGTGCACGCCGAAGCACATCGGTTGTTGTAAGCTGTACCTCTGCTAAGTAAGGCCATGGAACATGGTTAGTGTTGACCAGTACACTGCACCATAATGCGGTCTCAAGCATTGCACCCCACTTGAGGGATTCGTAGTTAATTAAGGAACTGTTTGTTTAGACACATAAAGGATTGGACCGTTAGGATAACCGAACGTGTTCATGGAAGTCAGACTTGACTTGGCCATGGTGTTCTTTATGGTTGAACTCTTTTTAAGGGTCTAACTATCTTTTACCAATCATTAACGAAAGCATTGAAACACATTACGTCTCTCGGATATGGTAAACCATGTATTCTATTATGCTTAAGAAAGTTTAGACCATTTTGGAATGTTAATACGTCACCCAACCGAGTCGCTTAATTGGATGAGCCGTCTGAACGTGTATGCCTGTAGTCAGACTGCACGGGTGTCGAGGGTAAGGGACGTTGCTGTCTATTCAGAATCTTCAAGCCTAACGCAGTACCCAGTGACATGTCTTATGACAGGGGCGTTTAGGACCAATGTAATGAATACAAGGCCTCTGCCTATTCATGAGCCAGCATTCCATAATCTCGGCAGAATAACTGATGAAGTCATAGTATGCACTTACTTTAACCTTATCTGGATTACAAATTTTATCGAATTTACTTTATCTATCTTAAATTAGAAAATCCCAAAATAAATATTCACTACTCCTGATAATGCTAAAAACGAACATATATTTCATAGCATTATCCCTCAAGAAAGACAAGCTTTTAGTGGCAACTGTTCTATTTACAAGTGATATTCGTTTAAATAATAAAAGGTGAAGACAAAAGACAGATGCGACGAATTGAAGACGCAAACGACCAAAAAGCTTAAAAGTACAAAGTACAATCAAAGTGGTTCCAATTATTGATGAGAAACGTCTCAAAATTACAAGAGTACATGACGCAAAACACAAAGTACAAGATATTAAATTGTACGCAAGGACGTTCGAAAATCCGGAACCGGGACCAAAGTCAACTCTCAACGCTCGACGCAACGGACTAACAATTACAAGTTAACTATGCACATAAATAAAATATAATATTTAAATAATTCTTATAATTATTTATATATTATATTATTATTTATAAACGTCGGCAAGAAAGAAAACAAAGACATGTGACTTCTCCCAGCTGGCCATGCGATTGCATGGCCAGGAAGAAGGAAAACCATGCGATCGCATGGCCCTGAAATCCAGCCCACATCCATATAAATTCGCAGTTTGGTGATCAAATATAACATACTATCTCTCTATCTATCATACGTAAATATATATATATATATATATATATATATATATATATATATATATATATATATATATATATATATATATATATATATATATATATATATATATATATATATATATATATATTAATTTTAATTTTAATTTTAATTTTAAATTCTAATAATAAGGGTATGTTAGCGAATGTTGTAAGGGTGTAAGTCGAAATTCTGTCCGTGTAACGCTACGCTATTTTTAATCACTGTAAGTTATGGTTAATGTTATTTTTAATTTAATGTCTCGTAGCTAAGTTATTATTATGTTTATTTAAGCCGAAGTAATCATGATGTTGGGATAAAAATATTAAAATTGGGTAATTAGGCTTTGTACCATAATTGGGGTTTGGACAAAAGAACGACACTTGTGGAAATTAGACTATGGGCTATTAATGGGCTTTATATTTGTTTAACTAAATGATAGTTTGTTAATTTAATATGAAGATTTACAATTGGACTTACCTATAAATAACCACATACACTCGATCGGATACGATGGGCGGGATATTTATATGTACGAATAATCGTTCATTTAACCGGACACGGGAATGGATTATGTAACAGACTGAAACCCGGGCTAGTTGTAAGTTACCTATTTTGCCCTTAGAGTTTGTGCTTAGTCTTAAGTGCTTTTATTTTAATTATTTTATTAGTGTTTCATTATAATTGTGTTGTGACCAGTTTGTGACAAGGGTCCCAGAACAGGTTGGTTTATTTAATTTGAACTCCGTTAGGACCGCCTAAGGAGATACGAAAGGTTATCAGATAAGATAACTGGTAAATACATGTGTGATATGGGGTATGAGTTTGTAACTCATTTAAGTGTATGTATCTGGAAAGTTCTATCCATTTTTCATTTCACCAAACACCCCGTACTCTCTTCTTCCTCATCATCTCAAACCCTAAATCATTTGATCTCGAATTGAAGCTTGATTTTGGTGTCAAAACGTTCCTTGTGTCATTGTGATCCTCACAAGGTAAGTGTTTCATAGATTCATGCTTTGATTCTTGCTCTAATTGGGTTTTTGTGTTAAATGGGTTTTTGATAGAAATTAGCTCAAATCTAGTTGTTTGATGTATAAAAACATCAATTGATGTTAGAAATAGGTTGTATATATGTTTAGTAGCTTCCATTTGCTTAAAAATTTGATCAAAATCGCTCAAAAATCGAGTTTTGGGCGAAAAATGTTCCAAATCAGCGAACTTGTTTGAAACCAGTTGCTACAGTATTTTGCTACAGTATCTGCTACAGTCCCGAGTTGCTACAGTATCACTATTTGCTACAGTACCGAGTTGATACAGTATCACTATTTGCTACAGTACCGAGTTGATACAGTGTTACTGTTTGCTACAGTACCGAGTTGCTACAGTGTCACTATTTGCTACAGTACTGTGTTGCTACAGTGTCGCTATTTGCTACAGTACCGAGTTACTACAGTGCCACTATTTTGCTACAGTACCTTTTATGAAATTGAAACAGGCGTAACTTTCAAAACGTAACTCCGTTTTTGATGAATAAACTATCGTTAGAATTGTAATAAAGAATTTTTTTCAATGGTAAACTTTTAAGAAACTAGATCAAACTATTTTTGGGCCAAAAAAGGAGTTTTAATGTGTATGTCGTGTTTTGCACGCACCTGTATGCCATTATTGAGTGGAGTCATGATGTAGACTCATAAAATTATGAATATATGGTGTTATGACCTAGTTAATCGTATGAAATGATTATATTATTTTATTGGATATGTATATTAACTTTGTTTGTGTTGTTCTCAGGTTATAAGGACAATGAGGAAGCTCAGAAATAATAACTAAGCAGTTGCTGGTAATTGGTGAGTGGGTCTATCTCCGGATAGAGTTTAAGTAGCATATCATGCTACTGTGGTTGACTCTTTTACCATGAATAGTGTAGAAATTTCCATGTTAGAATAGTATAGTATGCCTGATGTTGTATGTGATTTATGTGTACACTGTGTGAATGGCACCAGTCGGGCCTAGGGAGACTGGGGACTCGAGACCGTGCTTGGGAGAGGTTAGAGTCCGTATGAGGTCAACCGTGCCTAGTGGAGGTTGGGTCCATAGGCTACTAATTGTGGAGTATAGTGTGAACGATGCATCCCCTGCATCTGGATAACTATACTGTGAATTGAGTAGCAGGGACTATCGGTAGACTCAAGTCCGATCAGCTAGGAGTCGTGTGCTCGTACAAGCCGCCGATCCTCATATTGTCTTATTGTATGCTAGTTGGTAGTTAGCATGTGTTATTGTTATTATATAGCTTGTGTGTGACTTAAGCTATATCTGTTAGATAGATTCCATTCACTTAGCGGTGCGCTAATCCCCCACATAATTACCCCTTGCAGGTTTAGGTACTGCTAGTCGGGATGGGTGCTGATGCAGAAGACATGTTTGACAACCCTACTCTGATGTGGACTTTTGTTTAAATCATGTTTTGTAATAACGTAACACCGTTGTGTAAACTTAAACTTAATTACTCAGATTAATGTAATGACTCGACGTATAGTGTGTTTGTTAATAAAGTCTTCCGCTGTGTTTTAAAAAAAAATTTGCCGGTGTTACAAGTTGGTATCAGAGCATGGTTTGGCAGCAAATACGTGCGCGTATTTTGTTCCCAAACCCTGAGGCAAGTCAAACATGTCTGTGGGAGTGGGGGCTAAGTGGAAAATAGGATATACGTGTGTTAGTTGTGATTGAACTAACTGTTATCCACTAAGCTTTTGTGTGAGATGTTTTGTAGCACAGGTATGACTGATAGAAACGCAACTGGCCCCTCCAACCCCGGAACATTCAGAGCACCAGAAGCGGGTGTTGAGTCGGATGATGATCAAAGTAGTTACATCCTTCAGTTAGAAAGCAAGCTAAAAGAGGCTGAGGACAAAATTAATGAGCTTGAATTGGCGAGGCATTCTGGAAATGATGATACACCACCTGGATTCCCAACAGCGCAATCCCAAACGATACCTAATGTGCCCCAGAACCAGTTTCAGAATCAAATACCTAACCAATATTATATGCCACCACAAAACACCTTTACTTACCAAAATCCCATGATGATGAATCCATACCAAATGCAAATGTTCTAACAATCTTACATGCAACCACCCAAAAGATGTACTTATAAAAATTTTTGTGATTGCAAACCCTCCGAGATCTCTGGAAGTACTGATCCGACTGTAACTCTCAATTGGTTGCGAGAAGTTGAAAGGGTATTTGAAGTGTGTTAGTGTGAACCCGAGCTGAAGGTATAATATGCTAGTAGACTGTTGAAAGGTAGGGCTATGATTTGGTGGGATTCTTTGATTTCTAGTATACCGAAAGAGCAAGTGAGTATGATCACATGGGAGCAGTTTTATAGGAAGGTGTGTGAACAGTATTGTAATCCGTTTGATATGAACCGAATCAAGACTGAGTTTCTTGAAATGAAGATGACACCTCAAATGACGATCGATGAGGTAGTAGAGAAGTTTATGGATAAATTGAGGTTTGTACAACAATGGGTGCCAGACGAAGCATCTCGTACTCAGCATTTTGTTAATACTATTCTGCCAGAGTACCGAACTTTTGTTAGAACAGCTACATCGTTGTCTCAAGCTGTTGTGATTGCTAAGATGGTAGAAATTGATGTTCAGGCCGCCAGAAACAGAATGTTTGGTAATGTGCTACAACAAGGTGGGCAAGTATCTGGTCAATCAGGATTTAAATCCAAGAAGTCTAGTGGGTTTAAATCGAAGGGTAAAAGTGGTCAGAGTAGTACTGGATCTGGATCAGGTAAAGGGAATTGGTGTCACACGTGTCAATCTTCTCACAGTGGTCAGTGTTCTGAGGCTACAAGAAGATGCTTAAAGTGTGGTGTTGTTGGGCATGAGTCTTCAGCATGTCCGTATCTGAATAGTGTGTGTTGGACTTGTCACAAACCAGGGCATCGTGCAGTTAGTTGTCCGTCGAAGAGTGGTAGTTTCGGGGCAGGGTCAGGGGCGCGTTCGGCATCAGCCGTAGGGTCAACTGCCTCAAGTGGGCAGAAGAGGAAGAACCCTCCAACAGTAGAGGCTAGAGCTTTTCAGATGTCGGTTGAGAATGCTGTGGCAGCCGACGAAGTGATAACCGGTATGTTTCTAATCAACTCAATACCTGCTCGCGTATTGTTTGATTGTGGTGCCAATAGGTGTTTTATGTCCCTAGATTTCTATGCTAAGTTGAAATTACCAGTTACTGTGTTACCCAAGCCGGTTAGTGTAGAAGTAGCCGATGGTAAGATCACACCCGTCACATCATATGTGTCTGGGGTTTGTATAGAAATCGAAGGGAAGTCTTTCCCGGTGACTTTTTTAGTGTTACCTATTCCTAGCTTTGATGTAGTACTAGGAATGGATTGGTTGAGCTCGCTTAGGGCTAATATTAAGTGTGATAGGAAAATGATTACCTTTCGTCCGACCGATGGAACCCGTGTTGTGGCCCGAGGGGAGCGGAGCAGGTATAATCTTCCGTTGATAACCATGATGAAAGCGAAAAA
Source organism: Rutidosis leptorrhynchoides (assembly GCF_046630445.1). Lineage (NCBI taxonomy): Eukaryota > Viridiplantae > Streptophyta > Magnoliopsida > Asterales > Asteraceae > Rutidosis > Rutidosis leptorrhynchoides. The sequence continues at coordinate 63,490,814 of NC_092342.1, forward strand.
TTCGATGGGAAAGGGTTGTGAATCATTTCTTGCATATGTAATTGATGCGAAGAAAGAAAAGAAAACAGTGGCTGATATTCCGGTAGTATCAGAATTTTTCGAAGTGTTCCCAGATGAGTTACCAGGTCTGCCGCCGGTAAGCGAAGTCGAATATAAGATTGAGTTGGTTCCTGGAACAACTCCAGTTGCAAAATCTCCATACCGATTAGCGCCGTCTGAAATCCGTGAAATGATGTCACAGATTCAAGAACTATTAGATCGTGGGTCTATCCGACCGAGTTCTTCACCGTGGGGTGCTTCGGTATTGTTTGTTAAAAATAAAGATGGGTCAATGCGTATGTGTATCGATTATCGTGAATTGAACAAAAGAACAGTGAAGAATAAGTATTCGTTACCTCGAATAGACGATTTGTTCGATCAGTTACAGGGTGCTTCATTCTTTTCTAAGATAGACTTACGATCCGGATATCATCAGGTTCGTGTTTCTGAATCAGATATACCGAAAATAGCGTTCAGAACAAGGTATGGTCATTATGAATTTCTTGTCATGCCGTTTGGGTTGACGAATGCGCCAGTAATCTTCATGGATCTAATGAATAGAGTGTGTCGCCCGTTCTTAGATAAGTTAGTGATTGTGTTTATAGATGATATACTAGTGTATTCAAAGACCGAAAGTGAACATGCTGAACATCTGAGACAGGTTTTGAACATGTTGAAACGTGAACAACTATTTGCAAAATTTTCAAAGTGTGAATTTTGGTTACGTGAAGTGCAGTTTTTGGGTCATGTGATTTGTGCCGAGGGTATAAATGTTGATCCGACAAAGATAGAAGCGGTAATGAATTGGAATTCTCCAAAGACTCCGACTGAGATTAAGAGTTTTCTGGGATTAGCCGGTTATTATCGCAGATTTATCAAGGATTTCTCGAAAATAGCGGGTCCGTTGACTAAGTTGACTCGTAAAGATGTAGCCTTTCGATGGACTGATGAACAGGAAAAGGCTTTTCAGATTTTGAAACAGCTACTGTGTCAGGCACCAGTATTAGCTTTACCAGAAGGTTCAGATGACTTCGTGGTATACTGTGATGCGTCATTTGCTGGGTTTGGTTGTGTATTAATGCAAAGAGATAAAGTAATCGCTTACGCCTCGCGACAGTTGAAAGTTCATGAGAAGAATTATCCAGTGCATGATCTTGAAATGGCTGCAGTAGTGTTTGCTTTGAAACTGTGGAGACACTATTTGTATGGAACCCATTGTGTTATATATACAGATCACAAGAGTTTGCAGTATATCTTCTCACAGAAAGAATTGAATATGCATCAGAGACGATGGCAAGAGTTGATCAAAGATTACGATTGTGAAATTAAATACCATCCGGGTAAGGCAAATGTGGTTGCAGATGTGCAAAGTCGTAAAAATTCAAGTGAAAATGTGAAATTTCTTCGTTTGAATATAACTTCAGATTTGATTAACAGCTTAAAAACCATTCAGGCCTGTGCTTTAGAGGACGAACATATTAAATCTGAACAAATGACCAAACGAAAATTGGACTTAATTGATGACTCACGTGGAATAAAGACCTTAAACAATCGTGTTTGGGTGCCTAAGCTTGGAGATTTGAGGGATTTAATCATGACGGAAGCTCACAAATCCAGATTGACAGTACATTCGGGTAGTAATAAGATGTATCATGATTTGAAAACAGTGTATTGGTGGCCAACAATGAAATCAGATATCGCCCGTTATGTCGAAAAGTGTCATATATGTGCTCAAGTGAAGGCAGAACATCAGAAACCTTATGGTTCATTACGTCAGTTACAGATTCCAGAGTGGAAATGGGAACATATAACGATGGATTTTGTGACCAAATTACCTCGAACTCAGAAAAGACATGATATGATTTGGGTAATAGTGGATCGTCTAACTAAAAGTGCTCATTTTCTTGCTACTCGTGAGACAGCTTCGTTAAGTGAGTTAGCCGAATTGTATGTGAAAGAAATAGTTAGTCGTCATGGTGTGCCGTTATCGATCATTTCAGACAGAGATTCCAGATTTGTGTCAAATTTTTAGAATAGTCTTCAACAAAATCTGGGTACACGTGCGAATTTAAGTATAGCTTATCATCCTCAGACAGACGGACAGAGTGAAAGAACGATACAGACTTTGGAAGATATGTTAAGGGCTTGTGTGTTAGAATACGGTGGTTCGTGGGATACACATTTGCCGTTGGTCGAATTCGCGTATAATAATTCATATCATTCGAGTATAGGGATGCCGCCCTATGAAATGTTATACGGTCATCATTGCAGAACTCCGACTTGTTGGTTAGAAGCCGAGGAGAAACAGTTTGCAGGTCCCGAAATTGTTCAAATGACAGCCGAAAAATTTGCAATTGCGAGAGAAAAGTTGTAAGCCGCTAGGGATAGGCAGAAAATGTATGCTGATCCACGTAGATGTCCAGTAACCTTTAATGTGGGTGAACGAGTGTATCTGAAAGTTTCACCATGGAAAGGGGTTATCAGATTCGGTAAACGTGGTAAGTTAGCACCGAGATTTATTGGTCCATTTTCGATCAGTGAAGTGTTGAATGATCAGACTGTGGTGTTAGATCTTCCGTCAGAGTTAGCCGGTATTCATAATACATTCAACGTGTGTTATCTTCGTAAGTGTAAAGTAGATGATGAAACACAACTTCTTCCTTTAGAAGATTTAAGGGTCAATTTGAATAAGAAATTGGTGGAAGAGCCGGTCCGTGTGGTTGGCCAAAAGGTGAGTAAGCTAAGAAATAAATAGATTCCGATGGTGTTGATTGAGTGGAAACACAGTTTGGGTTCTAATCTTACATGGGAAACGGAAGATTTGATGAGAAAACGCTACCCTCATTTGTTTGACCAAGACCAGATTCCGAGGACGGAATCTTTTTAAGGGGGGTGGATTTGTAACAGACTGAAACCCGGGCTAGTTGTAAGTTGCCTATTTTGCCCTTAGAGTTTGTGCTTAGGCTTAAGTGCTTTTATTTTAATTATTTTATTAGTGTTTCATTATAATTGTGTTGTTACCAGTTTGTGACAAGGGTCCAAGAACATGTTGGTTTATTTAATTTGAACTCCGTTAGGACCGCCTAAGGAGATACGAAAGGTTATCAGATAAGATAACTGGTAAATACCTGTGTGATATGGGGTATGAGTTTGTAACTCATTTAAGTGTATGTATCTGGATAGTTCTATCCATTTTTCATTTCACCAAACACTCCGTACTCTCTTCTTCCTCATCATCTCAAACCCTAAATCATTTGATCTCGAATTGAAGCTTGATTTTGGTGTCAAAACATTCCTTGTGTCATTGTGATCCTCACAAGGTAAGTGTTTCATAGATTCATGCTTTGATTCTTGCTCTAATTGGGTTTTTGTGTTAAATGGGTTTTTAATAGAAATTAGCTCAAATCTAGTTGTTTGATGTATAAAAACATCAATTGATGTTAGAAATATGTTGTATATATGTTTAGTAGCTTCCATGTGCTTAAAAATTTGATCAAAATCGCTCAAAAATTGAGTTTTGGGCGAAAAATGTTCGAAATCAGCGAACTTGTTCGAAACCAGTTGCTACAGTATTTTGCTACAGTATCTGATACAGTACCGAGTTGCTACAGTGTCACTATTGCTACAGTACCGAGTTGATACAGTGTCACTATTTGCTACAGTACCCGAGTTGCTACAGTGTCACTATTTGCTGCAGTACGTGTTGCTACAGTGTAACTATTTGCTACAGTACCCGAGTTGCTACAGTGCCACTATTTGCTACAGTACCTTTTATAAAATTGAAACGGGCGTAACTTTCAAAACGTAACTCCGTTTTTGATGAATAAACTATTGTTAGCATTGTAATAAAGAATACTTTTCAATGGTGAACTTTTAAGAAACTAGATCAAACTGTTTTTGGGCCGAAAAAGGAGTTTTAATGTGTATGTCGTGTTTTGCACGCACCTGTATGCCATTATTGAGTGGAGTCATGATGTAGACTCATAAAATTATGAATATATTGTATTATGACCTAGTTAATCGTATGAAATGATTATATTATTTATTGGATATGTATATTAACTTTGTTTGTGTTGTTCTCAGGTTATAAGGACAAAGAGGAAGCTCAGAAATAATAACTGAGCAGTTGCTGGTAATTGGTGAGTGGACCTATCTCCGGATAGAGTTTAAGTAGCATATCATGCTACTGTGGTTGACTCTTTTACCATGAATAGTGTAGAAATTTCCATGTTAGAATAGTATAGTATGCCTGATGTTGTATGTGATTTATGTGTACACTGTGTGAATGGCACCAGTCGGGCCTAGGGAGACTGGGGACTCGAGACCGTGCCTGGGAGAGGTTAGAGTCCGTATGAGGTCAACCGTGCCTAGGGGAGGTTTGGTCCATAGGCTACTAATTGTGGAGTATAGTATGAACGATGCATCCCCTGCATCTGGATAACTATACTGCGAATTGAGTAGCAGGGACTATCGGTAGACTCAAGTCCAATCAGCTAGGAGTCGTGTGCTCGTACAAGCCGCCGATCCTCGTATTGTCTTATTGTATGCTAGTTGGTAGTTAGCATGTGTTGTTGTTAGTATATAGCTTGTGTGTGACTTAAGCTATATCTGTTAGATAGATTCCATTCACTTAGCGGTGCGCTAATCCCCCACATAATTACCCCTTGCAGGTTTAGGTACTGCTAGTCGGGATGGGTGCTGATGCAGAAGACATGTTTGACAAACCTACTCTGATGTGGACTTTTGTTTAAATCATGTTTTATAATAACGTAACACCGTTGTGTAAACTTAAACTTAATTACTCGGATTAATGTAATGACTCGACTTATAGTGTGTTTATTAATAAAGTCTTCCGCTGTGTTTTTAAAAAAAAATTGCCGGTGTTACAGATTAATAGTTAATAGACTTATTAAAACAGAGGTAAAATTATGTACAAGGACACTTGGCGTAATTGTTAACAAAGTATTAAAACCTTGGGTTACACGCAGTCGATATCCTGGTGTAATTATTAAACAAATAATTAAGACCTTGTTACAGTTTAAGTCCCCAGTTAGTTAGAATATTTAACTTCAGATATAAGGATAATTTGACGAGGATACTCACACTTTATATTTATGACTGATGGACTGTTATGGACAAAAACCAGACGGACATATTGAATAATCCAGGACAAAGAACAATTAACCCATGAGAATAAACTAAAAATCAACACGTCAAACATCATGATTATGGAAGTTTAAATAAGCATAATTCTTTTATTTCATATTTTATTGCGCTTCTAATTATCGCACTTTTATTTATTGTCATTGTATTTAATTGCACTTTTAATTATCGTACTTTTTAATTATCGCAATTTTATTTATCGCAATTTCATTTTCGTTATTTACTTTACGCTTTAAATTAAGTTATATTTATTTTTAATATTTTACATTAGGTTTTAACTGCGACTAAAGTTTTAAAATCGACAAACCGGTCATTAAACGGTAAAAACCCCCCTTTTTATAATAATAATATTACTTATATATATATATATATATATATATATATATATATATATATATATATATATATATATATATATATATATATATATATATATTTGTATTTTTATAAGTTAAAACTAATATAGCGTTAAGCTTGTTTAAGAGATCCCTGTCGAACGAACCGGACTTACAAACTACACTACTGTACGATTAGGTACACTGCCTATAAGTGTTGTAGCAAGGTTTAGGTATATCCATTCTATAAATAAATAAATATCTTGTATAAAATTGCATCATATTTAATAGTATTTCATTGTAAAAATAATACTATTTCCTAGTACACCTCTACGCACATCAAGTATTTTTGCCGCCGCTGCCGGGGACATTCTTGCTTAAACGCCGGAAGCGCAACGCTATAAAAAACAAAGATTTTTATTAATTTTTAGTTTCCTTTTATAAAAATACGCTTTTGTAAAAATACGTTTTAGTTTCCAAAAATATAAAAAGAAAAAAAATCTATATTTTTGTTGTTAAGAGTTGTTAAAAAGTTATAAAAGTATTTTTATTTTAGTTTTTAAAATTAAATTTTTATTTAAGTTATTTATATTTTATTAAATATAAATCATAAAAAAAATATATAAAAACTCTCGGCCCGTACTGTAGCAGCCCAGACTGTGGCCCGAAACCCTAGCTCATGCGATCGCATGAGCCCGAAGGCAAATTTTCATGTGATCGCATGAGGGTACCTGACACGCCACATTTGACTTCTAACAGCAATCATTACGGAGTAATTATTATTATTATTTATTTAAAACCCTAATTAGGGTTAGTATTTTTAATTGTTTAATTTTATTTTTTAGATTTAATTTGTATTTTTAGTTTTAGTTTTTATTAATATATAAAATTAATAGTTTTATAAAATAAATAATATAAAAATAATATTTTTATAAAATTGTACTTTTTACAACTTTAAGTTTCTTTTTATATTTTCTTTCTTTTTATTCATTTTAGCGTAATATTTGTATTTTTCGTTCGTATTTAGTTTTAAGATATAGTTTTTGCCATAGTTATTTTTATTTCTAGATTTTTTAGGCTTTGCCGTAAAATTCATTAAGTGCTTTTTCTTTAGACTAAGATTTAGGTGCTTTAGAATTTTGCGACGCTGTTTTTATATTTTAGTGCCTTTTTAAGTTATTGCCATTTGAGATATATTTTTTCTTTTAAGCATTAAAATTTTTAGACGCAACTTTTAATTCTTAGTTTTTAGTTCCTTTTTAAGTTTCGACGCGCTACTTTCTTATTTTTATTTTTTGACCTTTTATTTTTCGACGTTTTTCAAAGCGCTCTTTTTCTTTCTTATTTCTCGCCGATCTAGTTTTTAGGACATAGAATTTTTCTATTTCTTCTCTCTAAAATTTCTTTAAATTTCAAAACGAAAAATTATTTTAAGTGGTTAAATTGATAGACATCAAAATTTTCTGATTCGTAGTAATAGTTGGATTTGTACGTGGACCGGGTTATTGGAGCCAAACAGTACTCAATTATATTGAGACCAAACGAATCCTGCCCCTCTGCTGCATCTTTTGGCTATTCGAAACGTGGGCAAAATCAGAAAAGTCTATTAATTTGATAACTTATATAATTTTTCTTATTTTTATTACTAATAGGATATTCAGTGAATGCACCGAGCAAAACGTTCACCACCTTTTGTACGTTCACCGCCTGTAACTCGATCAAGACATCTAGCAAATATTGTCGCCGTTGATTTTTCTTTAGAATCGTCATCAAGTCGACCAAGTACTCCAATTCAAATTTCCGATAATCCATTTTTTGAACCCGACATCACAATTGAGAATTCGGAGACTATTCAGGGACAATTCATAGATCATGAACCATTAATCTTTCCTCCGGAACCACCAATCATTCAAACAGAGATTGTTGAGGAACCAACCATTAAATCAGAATCCTCTAGTGATTCAGATTCAACAAATTCGATAATGGAGAATATGGAACCTCTAAGTATGTAAGACCGAATGAGAGCTAAACGCACTGGCCAAGGTCACGCAATTACTCAACCAGACATTAATGCGCCAGATTATGAAATCAAAGGACAAATCCTACACATGGTAACTAATCAATGCCAATTTAGTGGTGCGCCGAAGGAAGATCCAAATGAACATCTTCGTACCTTTAATAGGATTTGTACACTATTTCAAATCCGAGAAGTTGAGGATGAACAGATATATCTCATGTTATTTCCCTGGACTTTAAAGGGAGAAGCCAAAGATTGGTTGGAATCGTTACCTGAAGGGGCGATTGATACATGGGACGTTTTAGTTGAAAAATTTCTTAAACAATTCTTTCCGGCATCTAAAGCCGTAAGACTTCAAGGAGAAATTGTTACGTTCACACAAAAGCCAAATGAAACTCTATATGAAGCGTGGACAAGATTTGGAAAGTTATTAAGAGGATGTCCGCAACATGGTTTAGACACTTGTCAAATAGTAAAAATATTCTACCAAGGATGCGACATCACTACAAGGAAAGACATCGATATAGCAGCTGGTGGTTCCATTATGAAGAAAACCGCAACTGACGCTTACAAAATTATTGATAACACTGATTCCCACTCACATGAGTGGCACCAAGAAAAAGATATCGTTAGATCATCTAAAGCAGCTAGAGCCGATTCTAGCCATGACTTAGATTCCATTTTCGCAAAGATAGATGCTGTCGAGAGACGAATGGAAAAGATGACTAAGGATATTCACTCAATACGAATTAGTTGTGAGCAGTGTGGAGGACCACATTTGACAAAAGATTGTCTCAGTATTAAACTAACAATGGAACAAAGAGAGAATGTTTCATACATAAACCAAAGGCCTGGAAATAATTATCAGAATAATTATCAACCGCCAAGACCGATCTACAATCAAAACCAGAATTATAACCGAAATATTCCATACAACAATCAACAAGGTCCTAACAATCAACAAGTATCCAATAATACTTAAAATCAGCAAAGACCTAATTTTCAAAATAAACCACCACAAACCGATGATAAAAAGCCAAATTTAGAAGACATGATGTCAAAGCTAGTTGATTCTCAAACACAATTTTTCACATCTCAGAAACAAACCAATGAACAAAATGCTCAAGCATTTAGAAATCAACAAGCTTCTATTCAAAATTTGGAACAAAAAGTAAGTAACCTAGCAAGGTTAATAGGTGAAAGAAAACCGAGAAGTCTACCTAGTGATACTAATGCTAACCCCCAAAATGAAACAGCTAAAGCCATTACCACAAGAAGTGGTATTACACTTAAACCACCTAAAATACCTGTAATTTCTGATGAAGCTATTCCTACTCCACAAGAACAACAATCTGAGCAAGATAATGAAAAAGAACCGGTAGTTGAAAAGGTTAATGAAGATAACACAGTTAAGGCTAAACCTTATGTTAAACCATACCAACCACCACTTCCTTACCCGAGTAAAATGAGAAAAGAGAGACTTGAAGCCGAGCAATCCAAATTTTTGGATATGTTTAAACAGATAAATGTAAATCTTCCTTTCATTGATGTGATTTCAGGAATGCCTAGATATGCCAAATTCTTGAAAGATCTAATCACAAATAGAAAGAAAATGGTAGAACTCTCAGCTGTTACTATGAATGCTAATTGTTCAGCAGTGCTGTTGAATAAGATACCAGAAAAATTATCAGATCCAGGAAGTTTCACAATTCCATGTTTTCTGGGTAGTCTTAGTTCAATAGAAGCATTGGCAGACTTAGGTGCTAGTATAAATTTAATGCCGTATTCATTATACGCTAAACTAGACCTTGGAGAATTGAAACCAACAAGAATAAGCATACAACTAGCCGATAGATCAGTAAAATATCCTAGAGGGATAATGGAGAACATGCTAGTTAAAGTTGGTACTTTAGTATTTCCAGTAGATTTTGTTATTCTGGACATGGAAGAAGATTCTCAAGTTCCTCTCATATTAGGAAGACCATTCATAAACACGGCTAAAGCAATGATAGACGTGTTTGGTAAGAAACTGACCCTAAGTATAGAGGACGAGGGTGTTACCTTTTCTGTGGATAGAGCAATGCAACAACCACAATCTGTAGATGATACATGTTATTATATTCAAACTAAAGAATCACATGCAGAATTGTTAGAAGAATTTCCAGAATTACAAGGAACAGGAGAATGTTCTTTAGGAGAAGGAACTGAACCAATTGATGAAACTGAAATGATAGCTACACTTATGGCTAATGGATATGAACCAACAACAGAAGAAATTCAAATGCTAAAAGAGGAAGATAGATATCGATACAAATCATCGATAGAAGAACCACCGACATTAGAGTTAAAGCCACTTTCAAACCATTTGGAATACGCTTATTTACATGGTGAATCTGAATTACCTGTAATAATATCGTCTTCTCTTACTGAAAATGAAAAATCTAAACTCATTTCTGTGCTAAAAGCTCATAAACCAGCCATTGCATGGAAAATTCATGACATTAAAGGAATAAGTCCTTCGTATTGCACACATAAAATCCTTATGGAAGAAGGTCATAAAATGTATGTGCAACGCCAACGAAGACTAAATCCTAATATGCAAGATGTTGTTAAGAAAAAAATTATTAAACTGCTTGATGCAGGTTTAATTTATCCAATTTCTGATAGTCCATGGGTAAGCCCAATTCAATGCGTGCCTAAGAAGGGTGGCATGACTGTCATCACAAATGAAAAAAATGAGCTTATTCCTACTAGGACTGTAACAGGATGGCGTGTTTGTATTGATTATAGAAAATTAAATGACACCAACAGAAAAGATCACTTTCCCTTACCTTTCATTGATCAAATGTTGGAAAGATTAGCCAGAAATAGTTACTATTGTTTTCTTGATGGTTTTTCCGGATATTTTCAAATTCCAATAGCACCCGAGGACCAAGAGAAAACCACATTCACATGCCCTTATGGTACTTTTGCTTACAAACGCATGCCATTTGGACTTTGCAACGCCCCTGCAACCTTTCAAAGGTGCATGATGGCGATTTTTCACGACATGATAGAAGAATGCATGGAAGTTTTCATGGATGACTTTTCAGTCTTCGGTAATACTTTTGAATCATGTCTAGTTAATCTTGAATGAATGCTTATTAGATGCGAACAATCAAATCTAGTTCTTAATTGGGAGAAATGCCATTTCATGGTTAAAGAAGGCATCGTTCTAGGTCATAAAATTTCAAAGGAAGAAATTGAAGTGGATAGAGCTAAAGTAGATATAATTGCTAAACTTCCACATCCCACCAATGTTAGAGGAGTTAGGAGTTTTCTAGGGCATGCCGGTTTTTACCGACGTTTCATAAAAGATTTTTCTAAAATTGCCACTCCTATGAATAAACTCCTAGAAAAGGATGCTCCATTCATCTTTTCGGATGAATGTATCAAATCTTTTAATATTCTTAAAGAGAAACTCACTAATGCGCCAATCATGATAACTCCAAATTGGAATCTACCGTTTGAACTAATGTGCGATGCAAGTGATTTTGCAATGGGAGCCGTTTTAGGACAAAGGATTGAAAAACGATTTCAACCTATTTATTATGCTAGTAAGACATTACAAGGAGCAAAAACGAATTACACGACTACTGAAAAAGAACTCCTTGCTATTGTCTTTGCTTTTGACAAATTTCGTTCATATCTCGTTCTAGCAAAAACGGTGGTCTATACCGACCATTCTGCTCTTAGATACCTATTTTCGAAACAAGATGCCAAACCAAGATTAATCCGTTAGATCTTACTCTTACAAGAGTTCGATATTGAAATCCGAGACAAAAAGGGAGCAGAAAATCTCGCCGCTGATCATCTTTCTCGTCTTGAAAATCCTGAATTAGAAGTTCTAAATGAATCGGCCATACAAGACAACTTTCCTGATGAATATCTATTGAAGATAGATTATAATGAAATTCCATGGTTTGCAGACTATGCAACTTACTAAGTATGTGGATTCCTTGAAAAAGGATTATCGTACCAAAAACGAAAGAAATTCTTTAGTGATATAAAACACTATTTCTGGGAAGATCCACATTTGTTTAAAAGTTGTCCCGATGGAATAATATGCCGATGTGTATTCGGAGACGAAGCTAGTCAAATCTTAAACCATTGTCACACAGGACCAACAGGAGGGCATTATGGGCCTCAACTCACAGCAAGAAAAGTTTACGATGCCGGATTCTATTGGCCTACAATTTTCAAAGACGCACACCTTCTTTGCAAATCCTGTGATGCTTGTCAAAGGGCTGGAAAAATAAGTCAACGTGATGAAATGCCACAAAATTTCATTCAAGTATGTGAAGTATTTGACATTTGGGGTATTGACTTTATGGGTCCATTTCCAAAATCTCATAATAATCTCTACATTCTCGTTGCCATTGATTATGTATCTAAATGGGCGGAAGCACAAGCTCTCCCAACTAACGATGCACGAGTTGTAGTCAACTTTTTAAAACATCTTTTTGCAAGGTTCGGAACACCGAAAGCTTTAATAAGTGATCGGGGTACTCATTTTTGTAATAATTAACTTGAGAAAGTTCTCAAAAGATATGGAGTAACTCATAAAATCTCCACCGCTTATCATCCACAAACAAGTGGACAAGTTGAAAATACCAACCGAGCTTTAAAACGTATTCTAGAGAAAACCGTAGGATCAAATCCGGAGGAATGGTCCATTAAATTGGAAGATGCACTCTGGGCTTTTAGAACAGCCTACAAAACTCCAATAGGAACCACACCTTTTAAACTCGTTTACGAAAAAGCATGTCATCTTCCAGTAGAAATTGAACACAAAGCATTTTGGGCTTTGAAGACATGTAATCTTAATTTACATGAAGCTGGACGTCTACGATTAAGTCAATTAAACGAATTAGAAGAATTAAGACATGAAGCATACGAAAATTCGTTAATCTATAAGGAAAGAACGAAGAAGTGGCATGATAAAAGAATCAGAAATTCAAAAGAATTTAAAGAAGGAGACAGAGTTCTTCTTTTCAATTCACGATTCAAGCTATTTGCAGGAAAATTGAAATCAAGATGGTCTGGACCATTCATAGTCAAAAGAGTTTTCCCGTACGGAATAATAGAGTTAATAAATTCAAATGGGATTGAATTTAAGGTTAATGGTCACAGAGTTAAACATTACATACATAGTTCAATGGAAGTTGACAACGAAGTTAATCACAATTTCAACACCACAGCTAACTAAGTGTGGGGAGAATCAAGTCTTTAAAGGATAATATGTATTTCTGTTAGAGTTAGATGTTCTGTTTTCATGTAGTTCTCGAGAATGGAACCCGAATGGTCTCTCCCTAGCAGACCCTAAAGAACTAGTCTTCTCCCCCCATTCTGAATTTTTATTTTTTTTTTAGGTTTTACGAGATGAAGACTTCCTGTGAATTAAACCATGGTCCAATGCTACACGCTTTGATTACTAAACGTAATAATGACACCCTTCCAAGTGAAATAGTATCATTAATCAGAGGTAAATTGGACGGAGTAAGAAAAGAATCCAGGAACGAAAATAATAAGTTACAGTTTGGTAAAGGAAAATCAAAATCCGCAGCGAAAAGAAGAGCACGACACCTTGAAAGATGTCACAAATGCGGAAAATGGTCACACGAAGGAAAATATTCGACGAATCAGACATATTCCAATACCGAATTTGTTACTTTATGCAGAGATGGACCGTTCATATGTTTCGAAGAAAAAACGTTGAATGCTCGAGGTTACGCCTATGTAGCTATGGAAAATCAATTAGTCCGACTATCTTATGAGTGGGCTAAAGCAGGTCACTAAGAATTCTATTTCACAGGAAAGTATGTACAGTTTTTATTTTTATTTTTATTTTTATTTTTAACCTTTTGATAATAAACGCTAATTTGTTCGCTATAAAGTATTAAATTGGTATTCAATAAAATTAGGCTTTGCGACCGAAATTATTGATATCATACAAAAATTTATTACATCACTGCGAAATTTACCGTTTATTCTTAAGGTATAAATATCTTTAATCAATCAACCCAAAATATTTCAAAAATTCGTCATGAGTTAAACTAGGTTATGAAGCCGAAATTACTTTACCGAAAAGAGGGGCGTATATTTTTGAGAATATTTGATTGATTAAAGTGGGATAAAAGACCAAAAAGATTTTTAATTTTATTTTTACTTTGTTTTTAAAATTAATATTAAATTAATATTGTAAACTTTTTAAAATCAATATATTTAAGTTTGTAAATATTTGAAAAATTAATATTTTTAATATAAGTTTGTATTCATAAAAACAAAAATATAATATAAGTTTGGTGTGAATTTTTAATAATAATATGAATTTTTAATTTTATGCATTTTAAATTTATGTTTTGTGTGAATTTAAAAACAAAAATTTACTTTATTTCGCTAAGTTAAAAATATGATTTTTAAAATTCGTCGTAAGTTGAAGACTAGGTCGTTGAACCGAAATTGCTTTACCCAAGGGAGGGACGAGAACTTTTATTATCATTATTTTTAATCTTATTGAATTAAAGTATGCTAAAAACATTAAAAAACCCAAAAATCATACTTTTAAAACCACGCTTTGAATTGACAAGTCGAGGGACGGACTAGGACAACGATCCGAAACGCCCTCATCCTAAAAAGAAACAAAATTTTAATTTTTAATTAATTTTATGTTTTATTAAGTATAAGGTTTTTATATAAAAAAAAAGAAGGAAAAAGTCACTGTTCCCGGACTCCATGCGATCGCATGGAGTTTGGCCTTTGCAGCCATGCGATCGCATGGCCCTGGATTTCAGGCCAGGAACAAAAGTCCCAGTCTCCTGCTTTCTGCCTCACTCTACACATACACAAATACATACGAAAACACACACACATACCTCTCAATTTTCATCAAATTTTCACCAAATTCAACCAAATTTCTCGCTACAATCCGCTCTAAACATGAATTTGATAAGGAGTTTATCAAAAAGGGTAACAATTTCACCCCTAAATCTCTTTAAATTTGATTTTTAGTGTTCTTGAGCTATATTTTTCCTAATTTGATTTTATTAATTTCTAGTGTAATTAGTGTTAAATTGTTAGTATTTTATGTATGTATAACCTAGATTGATGCTATTTAACATGATTTGAAGCCAAAAACTTCAAAAATTTTAGAAATCGGGGTTTGTGTTCTTGAGCAATTTGGCCCTTTTTGATATAAACAGGTTATGGCCAATTTTTGTCATGAATTATTGCTAAATTAAGTAGTGTAACATGTTTAGGTAGTTAAATGATCCAAACTTTGATCCTAAACATGATTTTTGGAGATTAAAGTAGACTTTTTAAGTCTAAAATTCATGAACTTGATTAATTTGATATAATTGCCATTTGAGACTTGTTTAATTGCTAGTAATGACTATTTTGACATGTTATTTGAGTTAAATGCTTATGAACTTTGTATACATTTTTATATGTGCTTATTTGAAAAAGTGTAGAATTGTAAAAAATTGTGAAAATGTGTATAAGTTTAATTTTGATTGAACATGTTATTGTGATTGTTTTAAGTTATTATTTTGCTAACACTAATGCATATTTGGATGCACAAATTTTGTGTTTAATGTATTTTGCAGAGATTTACTAATACTGAAACTGGAGGTTCATCATCATCATCTAGACGACCTGCTCAAGAACCTGAACCAGAACCCGAACAAGAACCACAACAGGAATAACAACATCAGCCTGATCAACATGTACCTTATTATGATCTGCTACAGTTTGTTAATGAATTCATAGTATTTTCGATGCATCCGCCTGTAGAATACCCAACGATTCCTGAACACACGTTGCATCCTAATCTGAGATTCGATAGACGATGGAGAGATTACCCTGCATATCAAAGTAATAAATTCAAATTAGTAACGAAAGATGTAGAGGTGCCTAGGGTAATTGATTGGGATCCTTTGGAAAGGGTCCAACTAGCTGACCGTGTTAGGGAGCATCTGATTCAAAGGTATGGCAGCACTTCTTTTACTGATTGGGAATGTTTATTCACCATTCGTAGACCTGTATATAAGGAATGGTGTGTTGAGCTGATGAGTACTATAGCATTAAATGTAGATGTAGATAGATTAGATAATAGAAGTTTTCTTAGGTTTATACTTGGAGGTAGGATGTATAGGATGTCCATGCTAGACATGGCCAGGGCATTACACATATATACGCCCGCTAAATTACTACTACCCGATTGTATGAATTTGATTTATCGTGGTGAAAGGGTAGATAGGAATTTTGATGCGAACGCCGTCTGGAGGAGTATGTCAGATTATAATGTTTTTGGGCGAGGAGGAACACATACCTACTTACATATTAACAGAGCCGAGCTTCGTATAATTCATAGATTTTTGGCTAACTCGATTACACAGAGAGGTCACAACAAGGAAAAATTGACCTTACATGATTTATTTTACCTAAAGTGTATTCGAGACCCAAGAGGCTTTGTTAATATCCCCTACTGTGTTGGTTTTTATTTATCTAAGATGGTTGAAGGAATACAGGAAGGGGGGATTATAGGAGGAGGTATTTTTGTTACTCTCATTGGAGAGTATTTAGGTGTAGATAAGAACCAAGGGGGTCCACTTTTGGAATGTAGGGAACAGGTTGAGCTTTTAGGATTGAGGGTTTATGCGGGTGCTGAGGTATTGAAGAGTAGACGCAACCAGGAAATACCCTATGTAGGTAGTCATCCGCAGGTAGAGAGAGGATCAGACGAGGAGATGGAGGAAGTGGATGACATTAGGGATGTCATTCGGGAGGCTATGACTGATGACTACCAGCGTGTAGAGGAGGTAGATATGACAAAATCGGAGAGATTTCATCAGATGGAGCAGTGGCAAGCCCGGAATGATTACGAGCATTCCAGGCAACGACAGCATGATAGATGGGACTATCATCAGCGTCAGATTATGAGCCAGCTATCACCTCAGGATCACTATGTTCCAACCCGACCCGCTTACTATCCTCCACACCAGCCCGAGATGAGACCGCCATTCACTCTCTACGACCCTAACGAGGCATATCAGTACACCTATCACCAACCATGGAACCCGGACGATGACATGAACTGGAACCCCTATCCAGATTGATTTAGTTTCGGTTGGTAATTTTTATGATTTTTAATTTTTATTATTTCTGTTTATTTATGTTTAAACACATTATATTATGATACTTTTATTGTAATGTTTAATATTTTTATTTGTTGTACTAATGTTTCATATTTGATTTGAAAGTGGGATTTTAAGTCCCATTTCAAATTCCCACGCATGTTTATATTTGTATTGTATGTATATTGTCGATTGTACAAAACAGGGTAAAACAGCGCATTTTCAAAGACTGGCATTAAGTTCAGCAAAAGCTAGTACTTTTGACGACAAAACGAAAAACAAATGTGATGTAACAACAAGACGGAATGAACAAATGATGTGCACCATTTATCATTCAGCAAACAAACGCCAATATGTTTGGAAACCTTGGTAAAATTTAATCATTTTTCTACGCTAATCACCCTCAATAATTTAAATTGTTACTGATTTCTTGCAAATGAGGGCATTGCAAGATCTTAAGTGTGGGAATGGGTTAAATTCTTTCGGATTTTTAAAAATTATTATCTTAAACACTTGGTTACCATTAAAAATACTAGTAAAGCAGTAGTTGTATTAGAATCTAGTGCTCTCTGATAATAAAGAACAGCCCTAGTCTTATATACTGACTACCCAATTCTAGTAAAATTTTTCAAAATTTTCAATTAAATGAATTTAAAATCATGTTTATACATATTTATGAACGATAAAACTAGGTGTTAACACCGAAATTATTGTTACCTCAAAAAGGACATAAATTGTGAAACAAACCAAAATGTTAGAATTCATTTAAAATGGAATAGAGGACAATAAAAAGACAAAGAAAGGAAAATAAAAGCCAAGTGAGGGAAAAATTTACCAAGTTATTTAAAACATATATCACATATTTTTGTACAAATAACTGAAGATGCTTTTGTTTTAGACTAAACTAATCAGTTTCACCCGATTTAATGTAATACATTTTAAAGAAAGATGGATCTACACGATGAATCAATTCCATCATTAAAAGGAAGTAAAGTCTTCCGAAAAAAGAAAAGCGCTTCTTGATTTAGGTCATGAAGTTGTCGTCCAGACCAGCTGTAGGTTGACGAAAAATCTAGAAAAGTCATCACTAAAATCAGCAGGAAATCCACGGACCTCAGCATCAAACAGGGTCGCCAAGTTGTCAGACTTATCCTAACTATGAGAGGATCTGTCTTGTAAAATGGGGAGGACGCCGTGCAAATTAGCTTGATAAGACTAATAAACCAGATCCCCAGAAAGGATAATCACCTTAAAAGATCAAAAATCGGCTTTTAAGCCTGATATTACTCAATCCTAGAGATTGATCTTAAAGATTGAGAATTACAAACTCATGGAATTCGATGATATCTAAACTCGAGCTTGAACGAAAAAATATTTTGATCAAAATTACAAACCGATTTGTTTTCTGAAAACCCATTTTCAATGCGTTCATTACCATTGAACGTAAAATCCTAGGGATTCACCTAGAATTCATTAGGTCACCTGAACTAAATCGGGTGTCAACCGTAAGAACGGTGGTTGCATAGCATGGTCAAAGACAGGACCTTGTGCCAGACCAAAAAACTATAGGGTGAGCATTACTATTGCTCCTACAAAGGATAGTAATTGCATCCGACACGTTATAGTCCATAATTAAAAACATGTCAGGGGACATTGCCTTAACAGTTGCTTGTTCAACGCTTTGCTTTACAACCGGACGGTAGTTTATCGAAAGGTAATATACGGAGCAAGTATACTGGACGTGTTGCTTTCCCAATTCAAGGTTAGCAAGTGGGTGACACAAAATTGTAAGTTTTGAGCTAAAATTTTCAAATCTGAAACCCACCAAACCCACAAAAACAATTTGCAAACACCGGTGAAGGGTTATTCCAGAAAACTTATCTAGGGTAAAAGCTAGATTTAATTTTCAAAAGATCAAAGGTTTTCATAAAGATCCAATTTCCTTAAGGATCTAAATTTTCATAGTCATGTGGGACTGTAAACCACATCATTACTACCATTGTTTATACCGCCGTATAGAAATCACTGATGTACAAAGTGTGAAGAATAAAGAAGTGATTCTAGTATTTGTAATTCAAGACTATATTGCTTGAGGACAAGCAACGCTCAAGTGTGGGAATATTTGATAATGCTAAAAACGAACATATATTTCATAGCATTATCCCTCAAGAAAGACAAGCTTTTAGTTGCAATTGTTCTATTTACAAGTGATATTCGTTTAAATAATAAAAGGTGAAGACAAAAGACAGATGCGACGAGGCACACCGGTTGTAGTAAGTCTATCGAGCTTTGGATTCTGACTGAGGACTCTTTCGTAGTGAAACATCTGACTAGACCCCTAGTACATTGTCGGTCCTAGACCATGCTAGTGTAGTCACCAAGCATATAAACTTCGTACGTGCACGCTGAAGCACATAAGTTGTACCTCTGCTAAGTAAGGCCATGGAACATGGTTAGTGTTGACCAGTACACTGCACCATAACGCGGTCTCAAGCATTGCACCCCGCTTGAGGGATTCGTAGTTAATTAAGGAACTGTTTGTTTAGACACATAAAGGATTGGACCGTTAGGATAACTGAACGTGTTCATGGAAGTCAGAATTGACTTGGCCATGGTGTTCTTTATGGTTGAACTCTTTTTAAGGGCCTAACTATCTTTTACCAATCATTAACGAAAGCATTGAAACACATCACGTCTTTTGGATATGGTAAACCTTGTATTCTATCATGCTTAAGAAAGTTTAGACCATTTTGGAATGTTAATACGTCACCCAACCGAGTCGCTCAATTGGATGAGCCGTCTGAACGTGTATGCCTGTAGTCAGACTGCACGGGCATCGGGGGTAAGGGACGTTGCTGTCTATTCAGAATCTTCAAGCCTAACGCAGTACCCAGTGACATGTCTTATAACAGGGGCGTTTAGGACCAGTGTAATGAATACAAGGCCTCTGCCTATTCATGAGCCAGCATTCCATAATCTCGGCAGAATAACTGATGAAGTCATAGTATGCACTTACTTTAACCTTATCTGGATTAAAAATTTTATCGAATTTACTTTATCTATCTTAAATTAGAAAATCCCAAAATAAATATTCACTACTCCTGATAATGCTAAAAACGAACATATATTTTATAGTATTATCCCTCAAGAAAGACAAGCTTTTAGTTGCAATTGTTCTATTTACAAGTGATATTCGTTTAAATAATAAAAGGTGAAGACAAAAGACAGATGCGACGAATTGAAGACGCAAACGACCAAAAAGCTCAAAAGTACAAAGTACAATCAAACTGGTTCCAATTATTGATGAGAAACGTCTCAAATTACAAGAGTACAAGACGCAAAACACAAAGTACAAGATATTAAATTGTACGCAAGGACGTTCAAAAATCCGGAACCGGGACAAAAGTCAACTCTCATCGCTCGACGCAACGGACTAAAAATTACAAGTTAACTATGCACATAAATAAAATATAATATTTAAATAATTCTTATAATTATTTATATATTATATTATTATTTATAAACGTCGGCAAGAAAGAAAACAAAGACATGTGACTTCTCCCAGCTGGCCATGCGATCGCATGGCCAGGAAGAAGGAAAACCATGCGATCGCATGGCCCTGAAATCCAGCCCACATCCCTATAAATTCGCAGTTTGGTGATCAAATATAACATACTATCTCTCTATCTATAATACGTAAATATATATATATATATATATATATATATATATATATATATATATATATATATATTTTAATTTTAATTTTAAATTCTAATAATAAGGGTATGTTAGCGAATGTTGTAAGGGTGTAAGTCGAAATTCTGTCCGTGTAACGCTACGCTATTTTTAATCACTGTAAGTTATGGTTAATGTTATTTTTAATTTAATGTCTCGTAGCTAAGTTATTATTATGTTTATTTAAGCCAAAGTAATCATGATGTTGGGCTAAAAATATTAAAATTGGGTAATTGGGCTTTGTACCATAATTGGGGTTTGGACAAAAGAACGACACTTGTGGAAATTAGACTATGGGCTATTAATGGGCTTTATATTTGTTTAACTAAATGATAGTTTGTTAATTTAATATGAAGATTTACAATTGGACTTACCTATAAATAACCACATACTCTCGATCGGATACGATGGGCGGGATATTTATATGTACGAATAATCGTTCATTTAACCGGACACGGGAATGGATTAATAGTTAATAGACTTATTAAAACAGGGGTAAAATTATGTACAAGGACACTTGGCATAATTGTTAACAAAGTATTAAAACCTTGGGTTACACGCAGTCGATATCCTGGTGTAATTATTAAACAAAGAATTAAGACCTTGTTACAGTTTAAGTCCCCAATTAGTTGGAATATTTAACTTCGGATATAAGGATAATTTGACGAGGACACTCGCACTTTATATTTATGACTGATGGACTGTTATGGACAAAAACCAGACGGACATATTGAATAATCCAGGACAAAGAACAATTAACCCATGGGAATAAACTAAAAATCAACACGTCAAACATCATGATTATGGAAGTTTAAATAAGCATAATTCTTTTATTTCATATTTAATTGCACTTCTAATTATCGCACTTTTATTTATTGTCATTGTATTTAATTGCACTTTTAATTATCGTACTTTTTAATTATTGCAATTTTATTTATCGCAATTTCATTTTTGTTATTTACTTTACACTTTAAATTAAGTTATATTTATTTTTAATATTTTACATTAGGTTTTAACTGCGACTAAAGTTTTAAAATCGACAAACCGGTCATTAAATGGTAAAAACCCCCTTTTTATAATAATAATATTACTTATATATATATTTGTATTTTTATAAGTTAAAACTAATATAGCGTTAAGCTTGTTTAAGAGATCCCTGTGGAACGAACCGGACTTACTAAAATCTACACTACTGTACGATTAGGTGCACTGCCTATAAGTGTTGTAGCAAGGTTTAGGTATATCCATTCTATAAATAAATAAATATCTTGTATAAAATTGTATCGTATTTAATAGTATTTTGTTGTAAAAATAATACTATTTCCTAGTACACCTCTACGCACATCAACTCCCTAACTATCTTAGGCTACAATATGGGTTCGATGTTACTGATATCTCAAAAATACAACTCTAGGTCATACTTCCCTTACTTATAAGGAGTAGTAAGATTTAGGCCCCGCTAAATATAAATTTAAAACAGTACCCTCTCCCACGAGTGGTTGATCCTGGCGAGCCGCGGCCTAACGACACCGCGCAAATAAAAACCGTCTGTTTCAGCCATATCAAGAGGCCTACTAGTTTTTGGCGCCGCTGCCGGGGAACTGGTATCAGGCAATACTATTTTCAATCAAACTTATTCACAAGCATTTAGTGGTGTCTAAGAAAGATAATTATACACGGACTTGGTTATTGGATTTTCCGAACAGTCGCAAATTATATTGGGACCAAAAGGATCCTGCCTATCCGTAGTCGGCCTGGCCACTTGGTTTGTTGAATAGTTTGTGCGGAACTTTGTTACCGAAATACCAGGGAATCAGTAGCCAGAACCAAAAACATATTCCACCATAGGATAGTTAGTTAATTAGATTAGATTACTTTAGATTACTCTAGTTTACCTTAGATTAGACCACCTTAGATTACCTTAGATTGCCTTAGATTAAATTAGATTACCTTAGAATTAAATTAGTTTAGTTTAGCTTATTTGAGAAAATTAAAAACAAAAAGGCATACCTAGTGTATGACCCAAACCCGATCTAGACCAAGGCCATTGTTATTCGTACCTGATCCAGACGCAAAAATCTCTAAAGCACGCAAGGAAGCACGAATCAGAAACCAAATGGCGTTACGCGTTACTTTAGCAGAAAACACAAAACCCTCGATTGAAGGTCGAGGAGGACCAATCAGATTTCCAGAGATTCAAGGACACTCGTTCGAGTTAAAACATCACATTATCCAGCTCATTCAGAATAGCTGTCAGTTTCATGGATTACCGAATGACGATCCTAATTCTCACCTTGATAAATTCATATCTCTTTCGAACTCCTACAAATAGCCAGGGATAGGACAAGATATAGTCCGGCTATACTTGTTCCTCTATTCTCTCACTCATCATGCTCAAACTTGGTTTGAAGGACTGGAAAAAGATTCCATCACGTCATGGACAGAGATGGCGACTAAATTCTTAACCAAATATTTCCCTCCTTCTAAACAAACCAAACTGAAGAATGACATCATTAACTTCAAAAAAAGTTATGATGAATCTCTTTACACTGCATGGGAGCATTTCAAAACCCTGCTGAAGAAGTGCCCTAATCACCAGTTAGAATGGTCAGCCCAAATCTGTACCTTCTACAATGGTCTTACGGTAAATCATAGGACGACGATCGATGCAGCAGCTCAAGGGAATCTGATGAACCAAATCGCAGATGAAGCATGGGAATTGCTCGAGAACATGACGATGCATCATCATGACTGGAACAGTGGTGAAACAACTTCATCATCTTCCCCACTCTCTGCACTTAACAATCAAACGGAGGCCATCAAATCCCTCACAGATAAGATGGAATCTCTTGCCAAGCAACTCGAAGAATTAAAGACGCAACCGCAGCAGGTTAACCAAGCTCAGGCTTGTGTTAATTGTACCAACCCGCAACCTACTGAAGATTATCAAGTTGAGTGCGAAAACCCTGACGGTTCATTCTGTTACGTTCAATACCCAGCTCGTCCACCAAATCCCGGATTCAATCAACCACCAAGGGTTAATCAATTTCAGCGAAGCAATCAACCTTTCCGCTATCGCTATCCACCTTATCCAGCCCAACAATCTCAATTGACCTACGATCAACCACTTCCACTCACTGGTCCCCCAGTTGAGGAAAATTCCCCTACCACCCAGATTACAAAAGCAGCTAACCCCACTCTCGGAGCTGATGATCAGTTAACTCAGTTCATCCAAGGACAACCACAGTTAAATCAGAGAACTGCAACCAGACAAGATCAGACAGAGATACTAATGAGAAATCAATTGGCTCTGCTTAAAAGTTTGGAAACGCAGCTCGGACAGTTATCACAACGCCTTGAAACTCGACCGCAGGGAAGATTGCCAAGTAATACTATCCAGAATCCCCACATAGAAGAAGCTAAGCAAATGGATTCCGTAATCCCAGAGGAAGAACCACGGAGAAGGTCAACTAGGCTCAAGAACAAATCAACATATACTCAGAAGCTGACCCCTGAAACTCCAGTTCGCATACCTTATCCTGGAAGGCTACAAGAAGAACCATCCAAGCTTGATTCCTTCAAACTAGATGGAAGATTCTTGGACACTATGTCCAAAGTTCCCAACCAGAAGAGATACATTCGAAGGCTTCAATCTACAAAGGAGAGGATACCAGACTCTAACAAAATTCCACTGAGTGAAGAATGCTCTGCATTACTCAGAAACTCTCTACCACCTAAGCTAGGAGATACGGGTCAATTCGTTTTCCCGTGTTCAATCTACCAATTTGGAACCATTCATGCGCAAGCAGATTTAGGAGCAGGTATCAACCTAATCCCCTACTCTCTCTACAAGAGATTAGAGTTAGGAGATTTGTCACCAACCAAAATGACAATCCAACTTGCCGATCATACAATTCGATATCCTAAGGGCATAGTTGAGAACGTCTTGGTGAAAGTCGACAAATTCTTGTATCCTACGGATTTTGTAGTAATGGATATTAAGGAAGGCCTACACACCCCAATAGTGTTAGGAAGACCTTTCATGAATACGGCTAGGACTGTCATTGATGTGTACAATCAAACCATGATCTTACGATCACATGGGGAGAGCTTTACCTGCAAAATTGACTGACCAACCGTTCTTTCTGGACAGGCAGAGATGTTTGCTATTTCCACCAGACGGATCACTTCTGATGATGAGTCATTACCACTATCCAACGATATCGAGATGGGTGTCGAATCACAGTCTGTAGACGACCCAGAAATGGAAGAAGAGGATCCCAGCGAAGAAATAGAGGTAAAGGAGGAATCTGAAGAGGAAGAGGAAATGGAAGACGTAAAAGAAATTGCGACAACACCCGTTCCAAGAACTAAGCGTCATGAAGAAATAATGAGGCTTGAAACGGCGGATCACAGTTTAATCATTCGCTTCAAGAAGAAGACCGACAAAGCTGAGGTTAAAGATATAGAAATTGATCCTGTAAGTATCAAAGTGGAGAATTAGAATACTGAAGAAACCCGTTCATCAGACGCATCCTCAGAGGAACCGGATACCGATGATGACGAGGAAGAGCATCACGAAGACATTCTGACTAACTCACACTCTCTAACCGAAGTAGATCAAGGGGAGTCGGACTCTTCTTCAGATCAAATTCTGGTTATATCCACACATGCAGACATGATTACCTTCATCAATGATACCGATGAATTTGAAGACATTCTCGAAGCCATCCGAAAGTCAACCATTGATTTTTCGCTACGCTTAACAGAACGAATCATGGCTATCAGAGAAGAGCACCACCTCTATCTTCGAAGAAAAGACAATGATGTTGAAATCCTAGAAGAACGCATTCAAGACTTTATCAATTCTCTTCACGATCACATCTATCACGAAGAAAGGCAACGAGAGCATAATTCAGTGGTTCGCACTATTCTTGAGACAAGATTCTGTCGAGATCAGAAGATCATTTACTCTAAGGTTATAACGCCTTAGCCAGATCTGCACTTCCGTTCTCACGAAACGAACGAGCACTACCGACTCTCATCCGGAAGCATATGGATCTTTCCACCCCCGACTTATCACTCTGATTTGCAAATGATCGAGGATATTCACATCACTCTGATTTGCAAATGATCGAGGATATTCACAGTCTTTTCGCTCTTCTGGATAGAGATAACTTCGAAAGCACAGACAGACTAGTGATTTACGTAACAATTGATCACCACACTGATCTGATTATCAAAGAGTTACAAGACGCTGTCATGAAGGAAGCAAGACGAAACAATCTGTTCTCTCATCTTGAACCAGATCGAGTCAACATTGCCACCTATGTTACGAAGCAGCTATCACGTATCTTCCACGAATCCACAGATCCCAGTTTCATATTTAAAGCTGGATGTCGGGAGATATACTATAAGACGGTGAAATTAATACTCGGATCAGGATTGCTGTTCACTTCTTTCCAGCTTCGTCTCTTAACTAATCTGTGCAAAGCTACAGACTCTTACTGTGGAGATCACCGTTCTGAAGACTTCGAAATTCTAAAGATACAGTTTCTTACATTGTTTGAAGACCTCCGAAATGAGCATCCAGTCAGAGAAAGCATCAACACCGGCACTGCAACCATGATTGACATTCATGGGTCAACCAGCAGAGCTGTGGATCATATTCTCATCGGACTTCAAGACTTATCAAGAGCCGAACCTGCGCACTACTTATCGTTCAGAAGATCTTCAAGAGAAGTACCGGACTTGTTACCACTATTGGTCCGACACTTTCTCAAGACTTATCCACCAAGACTCACATTCCCTCAAGAAGACCAAGATCATAACCATCAACGAGGAATGTTTGCTTTTTGAAGAATCACTACGGTCTAGCCAACGACCTTAAACAAAAGCGCTTCTCGGGAGACAACCCGTGAAATAAAGTAGAGTAGAAGAATAAAGGATGCCAAATGAGCCGATAAAGAAGCAAGGAAGCCAGCCGCATCTGCTAGGGGTATTTTCTTTTCGCTACTAGCTCAAGATTCAAACTATACCGCATCCTAGCTTATCACTAAGTGTGGGATAACACCCAATGAAAACACTAGACAAACACTCCCAAATCTTCAACTAAAACTCCTAAGTGTGGGATACACTAGGAACATTGAGGACAATGTTCATCTAAGTGTGGGATGTTGGTATCTTTTTATGCTATATCATAATAAACCATTACGAACATTCCAAGTCCTTAAGCCAAATTTCAAAAATTTTACAAAAGAAACCCTTTTCGAAAAAGTATTTTTGAAAACCTAAGACGTTTGTCAATAAAAGTAAGGCTTAAGTAAGGTGGAAATCTTGTTAAATTGAAATCTCTAATAGAGCATTGCATGACTAAGGCATTATCGACCTAAATTGATTATGGTGAGGCACCCCTAATAAGACCAGCATTCATCTTTAATGCTTCACTATTTTCCGTTGAGAGTGCCGATGACTGTGCTCAGAATCAGAACTTGCTTTATATCTACATCTCCAAGCAGCAAAGCGTGGTTCGGTTGTAATCAAAATAGCTACCCATTTGTCAAACATAAGCCTTCCACACCTCTACTACTTCTACTCCACCACCACATCCATATCACCTTTTCTATTTCTCAGAAAACCCAGAAAATGAGATTCCTTCCAAAAACCCAATGTTATAAACCTCTCAAGTATCATTGCAAAGGTCTTGAAAAGGTTTACCGGCAAAAAATTTCTGGAGATGAAATCTCCAAAAAAAAAAATGAATGATGAAGGAGCAGAACTAAATAAGAGAAATGCTGAAGAGAACTCGACCGAAAATGATTATCAAATGAAGAAATAGTTCAAAAGTGCTTCTCAAAATACTTCAGCACTCCTATCTATCCGAATAAAAGTCTGTATAAAGACTACATTACCCTTTTATCTCACCCTTCAAAAACAACTTCACTACCACTCCAAAATTCCTTCTCCATCATTGACAAATAACCCATAAAGCTGATATTACTACCATTCTCGCGTTAGCAGTAAGGATTTGAGTCTTTATCAAGCCTATGACGATGGGTGCAGCATGACTGGCTATGAGTGTGTTCATTTCTTAGATCTATAGGGAACCCTAAACACTTGAGTGATTTGAGTGACCCGTGAAAGCTAGCCGATGTCATGTAACCTCCTCGCATGCTTGCAGAGATAATTTCAATCCTAACATAGATGACTCACCTTATCTTTTTGCTCTTATAATAAAAGCAAACTGCTTAGGCTAATAGAAAATAAACGTCAAAAAGATTCTTTAAAATGAGAGTTTGCTTGAGGACAAGTAAAGTCTAAGTGTGGGATATTTGATATCGACTAAAAAGTCACGTTTTCACCCCGTTATTAAGGCCCAAAAACAAGAAAGATTCGAACTTTGTCAACAAAATACCCACTTCATCGGTTAGAATTAAAGAACAAGTAATTACGAAGGCGGTGCAAAAAGAATCAAGAGAATCGGAGCTAAAACGAAGATTCTAGAGCGAAAACGGTGAAAGACAAGAAATCAAGTTACGATCCAGGGAATCAAGGCTGACCAGCAAGCCATACTGCCTGCCATACGGCCTGCCATACGGCCTACCAGTATGGAAACGGCCTGCCATATACGTGCCACCACACGAGCCACCATACGGCCTGCCTTGCATACGGCCTGCCAAAAACGGGCTGCCATACGCCCTGCCAGGCGTATGCTGGCAAATTCCAAGTCTATTTAAAGGGTCTTTGTCATTCATTCCAACACACACTTCAATTCACTTCTTTCTCTCTCTTGTACAATATTAGTCATACTTTTAAGGCCTTCTCACCTCCGAGCGAGAAATTAAGTACCCGGAGGCGAACGCTGAAGATTGTATTAGGAGCGGTCTGGAGTCTTGAAGTTGTCACTTTTGTATTCGGAACTCGTTTAATCTACTGGAACTTCTATCCTTTATCTTATATAATATTTTATGATATTATTGCCATGATTAGCGAGTAGTTATCTTTAGTGTATGCTATGATGTAAGCAGTTATAATGCCGAAATAATATTATGGTTTGTGTATGTTGTCGAAATGCTTTCCGATTATGCTTTAAACTCAATCGCTTTTCCAACTAATAGAACGTAGTTATAGGCTCTGTTATTGGGAAGTCGCGAACCCCGATTCAGAGTACACTATCTGTGTCACCCCTTGGTAAGAGAAGTCTCTCGGATACAACGTAAGATCGACCGAGGCACACCGGTTGTAGTAAGTCTATCGAGCTTTGGATTCCGACTGAGGACTCTTTCATAGTGAAACATCTGACTAGACCCCTAGTACATTGTCGGTCCTAGACCATGCTAGTGTAGTCACCAAGCATATAAACTTCGTACGTGTACGTTGAAGCACAACGGTTGTTGTAAGCTGTACCTCTGCTAAGTAAGGCCATGGAACATAGTTAGTGTTGACCAGTACACTGCACCATAACGCGGTCTCAAGCAATGAACCCCGCTTGAGGGATTCGTATTTAATTAAGGAACTATTTGTTTAGACACATAAAGGATTGGACCGTTAGGATAGCTAAACGTGTTCATGGAAGTTAGACTTGACGTGGCATGGTGTTCTTTATGGTTAAACTCCTTTTAAGGGCCTAATTATCTTTTACCAATCATTAACGAAAGCATTGAAACACATCACGTCTCTCGAATATGGTAAACCATGTATTCTATTATGCTTAAGAAAGTTTAGACCATTTTGGAATGTTAATACGTCACCCAACCGAGTCGCTCAATTGGATGAGCTGTCTGAATGTGTATGCCTGTAGTCAGACTGCACGGGCGTCGGGGGTAAGGGACATTGCTGTCTATTCAGAATCTTCAAGCCTAACACAGTACCCAGTGACATGTCTTATGACAGGGGCGTTTAGGACCAGTGTAATGAATACAAGGCCTCTGCCTATTCATGAGCCAGCATTCCATAATCTCGGTAGAATAACTGATGAATTCATAGTATGCACTTACTTTAACCTTATCTGGATTACAAATTTTATCGCATTTACTTTATCTATCTTAAATTAGGAAATCCGAAAATAATTATTCACTACTCCCTAACTATCTTAGGCTACAATATAGGTTCGAGGTTACTGATATCTCAAAAATACGACTCTAGGTCATACTTTTCTTACTTATAAGGAGTAGTAAGATTTAGGCCCCGCGAAATATAAATTTAAAATAGTACCCTCTCCCATGAGTGGCAGATCCTGGCGAGCCGCGGCCTAACGACACCGCGCAAAAAAAAAACCGTCAGTTTCAGCCATATCAGCGTGTATCCAAGGTTTTAATACTTTGTTAACAATTACACCAATTACCCTTGAATGTAATCCACCCCTGTTTTAATGAGTCCATTAACTATTAATCAATCCCCCGTATAAGGTTAAATGAACAATTATTAGTATTTATAGATATCCCGCCTACCGTACCCGATTAAGCGTATGTGGTTATTTATATCTACGTCAAATTGTAAATCTTTATATTAGATTAACAAGATATCATTTAGTTAATCAAATATAAAGCCCATTAATAGCCCATAGTCCAATTTCCACAAGTGTCGGTCTTTTGTCCAAACCCCAATTATGGTCCAAAGTTCAATAACCCCGTCTTAATATTTAGCCCAACATCACGATTACTTCAGCTTAAATAAGCATAATAATAACTTAGCTACGAGACATTAATTTAAAAAGGAGAACATAACTTACATTGATTATTTATCGCGTAGATTTACACAGACAGAGCTTTTATAGGCCCACTTTGAACTGTACAGCTCCGCGAGTGCTGTACTTTTGTGCCTTACAGCTCCGTGAGTGCGGAGCTTCGAATTCCAGCTCACAATTATTTTGGCACTTTGCTTGTCGACGTTTTATTATATAATATAATATATAATTTATATAATTATTTATATATTATATTATATTTTTGTGCATAGTTGACTTGAAATTTTAGGTCCGTTGTCTCGTACGTTGATAGTTGGTTCATGTCTCGGTTCTGGATTTTCGAACGTCTTTTCGTACGCGTAGATATCTTGTACTTTGCGTTCCGCGACTTGTACTCTCATCATTTTTAGACGTTTCTTATCAATAATTTGAACCACTTGGATTGTATCTTGTACATTTGAGCTTTTTGGACGTTTGCGTCTTCAAATCTTCGTTTTCTTCTTTTGTCTTCGCACTTATTTAATATAAACGATTACAACTTAAAAATAGAACAATTACAACTAAAAACTTTACATATTGGAAGGATATTGCTACTAAATATATGTTCATTTGGAGCACTATCATCGATATGTATATAATAATTTTGACCCCATATAAATAGTGCCTCCAAGTCTTTAATGCAAAAACAACAGCGCCCAATTCCAAATCGTGAGTCGTATAATTTTGTTCGTGAATCTTCAATTATCTGGAAGCATAAGCAATTACCTTCGTTCATTGCATTAATACACAACCGAGACCTTGCTTTGAAGCGTCACAATAAATCACAAAATCATCATTCTCTTCAGGCAATGATAATATAGGTGCCGTAGTTAACTTTTTCTTCAACAATTGAAATGCTTTCTCTTGCTCATCCTTCCATTCAAATTTCTTCCCTTTATGCGTTAATGCAGTCAAGGGTTTTGCTATTTTGGAAAAATCTTGGATGAATCTTCTATAGTAACCAGCCAATCCTAAAAATTGGCGTATATGCTTCGGAGTTTTTGGGGTTTCCCACTTTTCAACGGTTTCAATCTTTGCTGGATCTACCTGAATACCTTCTTTGTTCACTATGTGATCGAGGAATTGAACTTCTTCCAACCAAAATGCACACTTTGAAAACTTAGCATACAGTTTTTCTTTCCTCAACAACTCTAGCACTTTTCTCAAACGCTCTTCATGCTCTTGATCATTCTTTGAGTAAATAAGTATGTCATCGATGAAAACAATGACAAACTTGTCAAGGTATGGTCAACACACTCGGTTCATGAGGTCCATGAACACAGCTGGTGCATTAATCAAACCAAAAGGCATAACCATGAACTCGTAATGACCGTAACGCGTCCTAAAAGCAGTCTTCGGAATATCATTCTCCTTCACCCGCATTTGATGATACCCAGAACGTAAATCAATCTTCGAATAAACTGACGAACCTTGGAGTTGATCAAACAAGTCGTCGATTCTTGGCAGTAGATAACGGTTCTTGATGGTAAGTTTGTTCAACTCTCACTAGTCGATACACAACCTGAATGTACCATCCTTCTTTTTGACAAATAAAACAGGAGCTCCCCACGGTGATGTGCTTGGTCGTATGAAACCACACTCTAAAAGTTCTTGTAATTTACTTTGGAGTTCCTTCATTTCACTGGGTGTGAGTCTGTATGGAGCACGAGCTATTGGTGCAGCTCCTGGTACAATATCTATTTGAAATTCAACAGATCGGTGTGGAGGTAGTCCCGGTAATTCTTTCAAAAATACATCGGGAAATTCTTTTGCGATGGGAACATCATTGATGTTCTTTTCTTCAGTTTGTACCTTCTCGACGTGTGCTAGAATGGCATAGCAACCTTTTCTTATTAGTTTTTGCGCCTTCAAATTACTAATAAGATTTAGCTTCGCGTTGCTCTTTTCTCCGTACACCATTAAGGGTTTCCCTTTTTCTCGTATAATGCGAATTGCATTTTTGTAACAGACGATCTCTGCTTTCACCTCTTTCAACCAGTCCATGCCGATTATCACATCAAAACTCCCTAACTCTACTGGTATCAAATCAATCTTAAAAATTTCGTTTACCAGTTTAGTTTCTCGATTCTGTCATATTTTATCTGCTGTAATTAATTTACCGTTTGCTAATTCGAGTAAAAACTTATTCTCCAATGGCGTTAATGGGCAACTTTATTTAGCACAAAAATCTCTACTCATATAGCTTCTATCCGCACCCAAATCAAATAAAACATAAGCAGGTTTATCGTCAATAATAAACGTACCCGTAACAAGCTCCGGGTCTTCCTGCGCTTCAACCGCATTAATGTTGAAGACTCTTCCACGGTTTTGGCCATTATTATTTACTTCGTCCGGGCATGAAATTTGTAATGGCCCGTCTTTCCGCACCCAAAATGTGATGCCCCGTACTAAATCATCATGTACAGACCATCAACAACAGGATCATTACAAGGTCAAACACTATATGCTGTTTCAAAATAGTTTGCATTCATAATAAAAGTGATGTCTTAACCAACATCACATGTTTAACAACCCAAAAGTATGCTTCTACGAATAGCAAGCATAAGTAATAGTATGTAACCCATAGGTCGTTACAAATACATCATTTCAAAAGTATCATGTTTGAATGCAAAAATAACGTTTCATGCGGTGACATCTCTAATAAGCGCAGCGGGTGTCTACAGCAAGACTAGTACAACAGCGGAAGCAAGTAACCTTAAGCACCTGAGAAAAACATGCTTAAAAACGTCAACACGAATGTTGGTGAGCTATAGTTTAAGTGTAACAGTAATGTAAGGTAGGCCACGAGATTTCAGTGCTACAAAGAGCGTTTCAAAGCAGTAATCCAATCAGTATGATAAAGTATATGTTTAACCGTGGGCACTCGGTAACTAACTTAACGTTTAATAATATATCACCCTCTGAAAGTACACTTGGCAAGTGCGTATGTTTACGAAGTATTAAACACTCGTTAAATACTAGCGCTACTAGCCCGAGTGGGGATGTCAAACTCTATGGATCCATATCTAAGATTCGCGTTCACGGTTCAAAAACCAATGATTAAACGTTACCGAGCTAAAGGGAATGTTTATGCCATTGTATAACCCACACATATATAAGTTTAAGTACTCGTGCCTAGTATGTAAAACATAAAATTCGCATGTATTCTCAGTTCCCAAAATAAGTTAAAGTAAAAAGGGAATGCTATAACTCACAATGATAAAGTGCCGGTAAAGTATGACTCGGAAAGTAAGCAAGTAATGAAGGTCGTCCAAACGGGTCCTCAACCTAAGTCAAATAGTACTAAGTCAGTAAATCATCTGAATAGGTTTAAAAGTATGTAAATAAGGTCTTAAGGGTCATCATCATTCATCATCAAACAAAAGGAGTAAAGTAAGTTTCGTTTATGAAAGTAGTTTAAAACAAAGGCTGACTTCAGTCAGTCACCACGGCCTCTACCCTTACTGAATTAAGGTGAGACCAGTGGCCATGGCTCCGTATATGAGTCCTTTAAGTGTGGTAAAATTTACAGAAGCAAACTCGTCTTCGTTTGACCGTGGCGACGGTCTAAGTGCGAGTAGGTCAGAAATTTCTGCACAACGTTAAAAGGACATAGTGACGATCGGAGGGCCATAAATCCTAAACCGTAACTCGGATTAAGACGAGTCCTATATGAAAAGTTATCTACTCGAACAGAGATTTTTGAAAATCATGACCACAACAGCCCAGGTCTACTGGTCTGTTATAGAAACCAGAAAACAGTAGGTAGAAGACAGAAAGCAGAAAAATAATGGGTTCCGGTGAGTTTGGTGCTTGATGTTCATCATGGTTCTCATCCTTGATGCCTATAGCTTCAAGTGTACAACTCATTGATGTGTTTACATCATCTTTACCATGGTTTGACCATCATAACCCAAGTGTAAGTCTAAGACATGAAGCACAACTCACTTAAGTGTTGCAAGTGTTTTGATAAACCAAAGTTACATCAAAGTCTTAGATCTAACACATACATGAACTTTAAGACTAATAATAAGTTACAAACTTTAAAGTGAACTTATGAAATCAAGATCTTAAGTTGTAGAACATAGTTCTTAGTTTGATCTTGAAGATCCAAGACTCAAAAGTCTAGATCTAACATAAGTGTACAAAGTTATAATTAAAAAGTTTCATTTACATGTTCTTGAACTTTTAAAGTTACTTTTAGTTCAAGATTAATGAGATCAAAGTTAACTAGTAACATTTGACCAATCACAACCAACAAACAAGAAATTAAAGTGTATAATATGAAGAAATAAACTAAGTAAATAAGTAATTAGTGCATGGTTTGTTCATACTTTAAAGATTCAAACCAAAGTTTGATCTTTAAGAAAGTAAACTTTAAAGTTTACTAACATGACTTACAAGTATGATTTGCAACACAAGAACTCTAAATCTTTGGAAGCATTAAATGCAGAACATAAACTAAAGAGTTTTGTTCTTGTATGTCTTGTAAGAATAAGATAAATGAAGAATGAAACTAGTAAGTTTGATTCTTGAAAACATGTAAGTAATGACAACAATAACAAGTAAGTAAGCTACAATTAAGATCAAGTAACAAAACAACAAACAAAAATGATGATGATGAGTGTGCTAGGGATTCGGTTTTTGTAAGAAAAAGAAGAGAAGAAATGTTCATAATACTTACAAGAATTAGAGAGAAAATGAGAGAAAAGTTGGAAGCAAGTAAAGTGTGTGTTAAGTGAAATGAATTAGTGAGAGAAGTAATACAAAAAAAAAAGAAACCAAAGACCCTCTAAAGGCCTCTTTGGCCGTAGGTTTGCAAGGAAAAAGAGGGGAGGAGCAAGATCCACAAGTTACTTCATGTAATGTCTTAAAAAGTTGGTCACAAGGAAGTGTTTGCATGGGAAGTGGTATGTAACTAGATTCCTTAAGTGTTTAATCAATTTAGTTAAGTTTGAAAGTGATACTTACATGAAGTAATGGGCAAAATAATCCTTTAAGTGTGTAGGGTGGGCTTATAAGCCCAAGTATGTAAGTAAGTAACAAGTTAAATAAATAAGCCCAAGTCCAAATAACTGATAATCCAATAAAAGCCCAAGTAATTAACTAGTAACCTTAGTCAATTAAAATGATTAATAGAATCAATCATGAATGTAAATAATATTCTAAAAATATTATTCGTGAAAGTTTCGCGTGTCACAAAGACGTTTCGGGCATTCAAAAGTTAAGTACGGTCAATCATGGTAACAAGTAAATGTAATAACTTACATTAGTTAATACGCAAGCATTAATGATAAACATTATTAATTAAGAGCGGAAAAACCAGGGTCGTTACATTACCCACCTGTTAAAGAAAATTTCGTCCCGAAATTTTAAGGAGTGACCAACAATGGTACCGTATTCGAATAAGAAGGGGCGTATTAAAGTTTCGTGAGACTCGTGGGCTCAGAAGTAAGTTATTTACCTTGAAAGGTACTTCGGCATATGGAATTAAGAATAGGCATCTGCCGTTAATTAAGTCTCTTGTCTTAAGTGATCAACAAATTGATTCCGTTTACGATTAACCTGAGTATGTCATCTGAATGTATATCCACAAAAGGAAAGATGGTGTGTTTAGCCCTACAGGCTTCTTCGGTAAGCTGGATGTGTGAAATGCATCATGAATGATTCTAAGCTCATCTAAAACATTGAGTGTGTATGTCGTAATATAAGCTGAGAGGTAGAACAGAAAACATAGTGATTACAACCATGCGATTTGATGTCTGGATAGTGTCAGCCACGGATTTTACCAACCCCTTGATTTTGGAATGAGGCCATAGGCATAGGAACTCGATATTTAAGGACGTTTCATTTGAGTAAGTGAATCGAAGTTTTAGCTGGAAGTGACCAACCGAACTTGCAAGCCATAATTATTTATAGTGTCTTCAGGACGGTCTGAACGAACAACGGGGGATATCACCTAGTTTACCATACTGCAGGCGAACCTATCCTTAGATGGAATGAAAGCACAGTTATGTAATGTAACTTCATCTTTTCAGTTACATGTTGAAGTTAGGGTTATCGTTAACTAGAGCAACATACAGTTGCAACCAATGAAGGAAGGAATGTGTAGAGTAACCACATCAGTGTCGTAGATGTTTTAAGCAGTCCCCTTCCAAGAGGATGACAAGTTTCATAGGTTCTCAAAGTATCTTATATTACATTTCCGAAAGAAAGTCGCACGAAAGGCTTGAGAGTGAACTCTTGGTCCTATAGGATGGTTTACTCAAAGTGAAAAAATCTCACAAAAAAAAAAAGATTCCTGTATCTCAACATACTGATTCAAAGAGATGATGTTTACGAGGGTGTTGCGTTTAGTCGTGAAATATTGAGAGTAGAAACTCACCTAGTGCTTTTCCTACAACGGGGTGACCACTAAGTGTACTCTGGAAAACTGATTTATCGGCCAACGTTTTTGTCATGTCTAGCTTTAAAAGAACTATGGGTGCAAAGATTTTCTAACAATTTTATAAAACGCCATCCAAAGTGGCTCAAGAGTTTTTAACTGTAACATCCCGCGTTTTTCCGTTAAATTTATTTTAACACCGTCTTTTTTTTTAAATAATATCTTTCGTCATTTAATTTGGCATCTTTCGTTAACTAACGTTCATAATATTCTCGTTATTTAATTATAACATCACTCGTTTACTCTAACGTTTTAAAATATTTCGTTTGGTTAATTCCCGCACCCGACAACAAACTCGAGGGACTAGTTTCGCCAAGGGAGCAAAGATGTGACTAGCTTTTGACTAGTCAACACCCACCTCCCCATTCCCTTCCATTTTCATTTTCATTTTCTTTTAACACTTTCAAGAATTCTCTCAAATCTTCAAACAAGAAATCATCATCCATTTTAAATCGATCAAGCTTCAATCCAAACAAATTACATATTTGGAATCCTTGCATCTTCCTCTTCGATTTCATACCAACCTCATCTCGTTTGGGTAACTTTCTAAAATCACTAGATTTTTGTGTTCTTGATGTTTTTTAACTTATAAAGTTGTTAATTAGTGTCTATGGCTCAAGTCTAACATGAATATATGATTTATATGTTCGATTTCGTTATTTTTGATAACTAGCATGAACTTGAAAGTTTGGTGTGTTTGATTTATGATTTGGATGCTTAAATGTTGTTAATATGTTAAAGTGCAAGTATTAGATGTGTTCCTAGTGTCACTAGCTTCAATTTGATGTGTAGGTTGATTTGTAAAACTTCATAAACTTGATTAGTGATTTTGGTGATTTTGGATTAGGGTTTGATAAGCTTTATATGAACTTTTGGTGCATCAAATGCTATGAATTGTTGTTGATAAGTGTTTAGTTGCAATGTGTGTTTGATTACCTTCAAAACGGCATATCACATGTGTGAATTGGATTCCCGAAACTTAAAATGCATTTGATGAGCTTGAAACTTTGAAAATGGATTCTTAATGATCACTTGACGGAAAATCGGTTATTGAAATTGATGAATTGCTTGATGAAATGTGCTTAGTTGTTTTCCTTGTCAAATTACCTTTCTAATGATATAGGTTATGCGTTTTAAGTGTTTTCGGTGCATGAAATGTGTTATATTGTATTTTGGTTCGTGACTTGGACCATTTTTTTCCTGCAAACTGCATGATTCCCAGGTATTGCGCGCCGCGCATTTACCCGCGCGCCGCGCAGAATCAGAGATCCCAGATGTTTGCCTTCTTGGTTGAGTTCTGACCAGAAATTACACTTGGGTGCGCGCCGCGCAACCCAGTGCGCGCCGCGCAAAAGCCCCAGGCCACTCTCTTTTGTTTTTAAATGTCACAAAAATGTTTCCGCTTAACTAAAACTCCGTTTAACATGAAACTTGACTATTAGGCTCTTATATGACTTCTCGTCTTGGGAAAATTGTCGGATACCCGACCCGACCCCGTTGACTTTGACTTTGACCAAGTTTGACTTTTAGTCAAACTTAACCAAACGATTATACAATCGTTCTAACATACTTAACTACTTGTATCGTGCATGAAACTTGACAAATTGATTCACATGCTATATTAATCGAGTCGTAACGAGCCATAGGACTAATTGAACATCTTTGACCGTTTGTGTTTACCGTTATTGATACAACCTATATGTTTAGGTCAAGACTAGCTTTGTCTTTGCACGCGTCTACTTGTTGAAGTACTTTATTAACTCTTGCACTCAAGGTGAGATCATAGTCCCACTTTTTACTCTTTTGAACTTACTTTTGGGATGAGAAAACATAAACGATTCTTTTGAACTAAGTGAACACAAGAACGGGAAAACAAACATTCTACATACGAGTTTAGAACGAAAATCCTCAATCCGATTATCATTAGTTACATCAGATGGTGTAAGCGAGAACTTATGTTATATGGCCATATGGGTTTGACAACCCTCATCTTTGACGGTTCGCTACCGTTTACGGATGAAATATATTTTCGAGAATCAGTGTTTGTTCTAGCACTATTGATGGGGTATTCAACGGACGGAATGTTAAGTTTTGATAATTGGGTGCTCGTGAATATTAACTTTTAGAATGTGTTACTATTATTTCAACTTTGCAAACCTTGTGGTTCGACTTACTTACTTTTACTCACTTACTTACTTAAACCTATGATTTCACCAACGTTTTCGTTGACAGATTTCTATGTTTTTCTCAGGTCTTACACGATATGTGAAACATGCTTCCGCTCACTATTTGATACTTGCATTGGATGTCGAGTATACATGCATTACTTGGAGCGTCTTTGACTTTACTTTAAACCGTGTCGCCTAGATTTCAAATGTACTTATAACCTTGTAACTTAACTTTTGGTTGAACAATTCTTGTAAACTTTGGGAACAATCTTTATTTTGAAATGAAGGCGACATATTTTGGTCAAACTTTGTCTTAAAGACTTATGACCATGCAATGGGACCTACGTAGACGACGCCGTCACTTGACAATTTGTCGGGGTCGCTACAAGTGGTATCAGAGCCAGGTTGTAGGGATTTAGAGTTCATTTGTGTCCACCCCGAGTCATAGGGTACATAGGTGAATCTAGACTACAACCGGCATATAGACTAAAGTAGGAATTACTTGACTATTTGTGCATTTATACTCGAACTCTTCTATCATATCTAACTCGTATTCGATCTTGATCTTACGTTGATAAATTTTGTTGATGCGCCACCTTGACTTTATGAAGTAATGTTAAATGCACATGAGAATCAGGGTAATATAATTTCCGGGATTATATTACGGTGATTCACATGGACGTTCCGACACTATGACATAGAGAATTTAAGGCGAGTCAAGGAAAATTTTCTCTTTATCCTTATTCCATACTCCGGTTAGTATTGTTGAAAATACTAACCAACGATATTCTTGTGTCATGAAGGAACAATGGCTCACCAAGGTCAACACAATACTCCTCTCGAAACTCTAGAACAAGATCTTCAACGAATGATAACCACCGCCGTGGGTACGGCCGTGGCCGATCACTTTTCTAACAACAACAATCATGGAGCCGGTAATTCAATCGAAGGTTGCTCCTACAAGAACTTCATGAAGTACAATCCTCCCACTTTCGATGGAACCGGGGGACCGGTTACTCTCACCCGATGGTTTGAACAAATGGAGACCGTTTTTAACACAAGCGGTTGTCGAGACCAAGATAAGGTCAAGTTTTCCACCCTCACTTTCACCGGTATTGCTCTCTCATGGTGGAACACGTATGTACAATTAGTGGGAAGCGATGAAGCCCACACACTCTCTTGGACCGAATTAAGAGAAAGAATGATCACCGAATACTTCCCGCGCGACGAGACTCGGAGGCTCGAACAGGGTCTAAGGAATTTAAAAACTGTCGGGAATGACCTCGGAACTTATAATCAACGGTTCACCGAACTAGTCTCAATGTGTCCAAATCTCATGACTCCCGAATCCCTAAGAGTCGAACTTTACATGGATGGCCTCCCTAAGAGCATTCAACACGGGGTAATGGCATCCCAACCCACTAACCTACAAGAGGCTTTAACCAAGGCCCGCCAAACTTTAGAAACGGCGAATGAAATGGAAGCACCGGCACCAATGGTCGAGAACCACCCGAGTAACAACAAAAGAACATGGGAAGCCCCCCAATCGAGTAACTACAACAACAACTTTGCCAAGGAACCTCTCACCCCCGTCGGCAAGAAAAGTTATGCCGGGACACGACCTTTTTGCAACAAATGCCACAAGCATCATTTTGGTGAATGTGGCAAGCTAATTTGCCATCGGTGCCAAGGTAGTGGTCATATTGCCAAGTATTGTGGAAGTACCGCCCCCGTCACTCAAAAGGGGCCCGACGCACCAAAGCCGAGTATTTGCTACAAATGTGGCCAATCGGGTCATTTTAGGAATGAATGCCCAAAGAATAAAGCAAAAACCAACGCGCGCCGTTGAACTTACAACATCGACACCTAGGATGCCCGAGACGATGATGGACTAGTCACGGGTACGTTTCTTCACAACAAACCGTATATTTCATACTTATTCGATTCGAGTACCGTTAGACGTTTTATAACCAAGGATTTGACTCGTGCTCTTTATATTCCACCTTTTTCCCCTAGACACTACTTAGGCAATTTAAGTGACCAACGGAAAATATTGTGTGCCTATAAATTTTATTGGAGGATATACGTTAAGACTTTTGACTTGACACCTATAGAACTAGGGAGCTCGGAACCTATTCGTTAAAAAAAAAAAAAAAAAAAAAAAATGTTTCCCCATCATCTTGTATAGATTATTGTGAACTGAGTAATTTTCGGTTGGAAACCGATACCCTCTCCCTCGCATCCATGACTTCATGATTTCTTGCATGAATCCCGTGCGTATTCCAAAACGACCTCCGTTCCGGTTATCACCAATTGGGGGTTAAGGGAGACGATGTCTCCTAAGCCATCTTCCGAACTCGCAACGTTAGTTGTAAATCTCTCTTAGTACCGTTTGATTTATTTAGGACTCCGTCCGTATTCATGAACCTCCTAAACCACGTATGCAACTTATCTAGACAAATCTGTTATCGTATGTATGGATGACATCTTAACTTATTTAAGTAAAGAAGGAAAACGAACAACATCACCATCTTACGCTCGAACTTTTGAGAAAAGAGCAACTCTATACCAAATTCTCCGAGTGAGAATTTCTGTTGAACGAAGTCCAATTTTCTAGACCATGATGTTAATGGTCAAGGCATTACAATCAATCTCGAAATCAAGCCACATGTAATCAGGAAACTCTACCAACTCGGACTTGTATTCGTAAAAAAAAAAAAAAAAAAAAAAAAAAAAAAAAAAAAAAAAAAAATCTTAGATCACGTCTGTTATTACCAAAGATTCATTTCTGACTTTTCTCGTGTTACCCGACTTTTAAACTCGTTAACTCACTAAGGGAAAACTTTAAACCTCTCCGTGTTCGAACCTTGAGCGTGATTCTTCACACCAACATTTCTAGTTAAAATCGTATAGCAACAGATGGAACTCAAACATGGAAATATTTCTACATGAACGCCGAAAGGCATACTCTCTCGACTCAAAATTAACGTAACTAAAATTCGTTATTTTGCACGAAGAATTCGAATACTAAAATGTAGATCCGATCAACTTTCTCGTCATCACGTACCACACACATACCTCTGTTATTTCACCGTTACTGTCTGATATTACTGGAATTTAAGATAACACACAATCCAACGATACTTCACTCTTCTTTGACTTAACGTCCTTGTGTTCCTGATAATCGGTCAACTATTGTTCAAC
Source organism: Rutidosis leptorrhynchoides (assembly GCF_046630445.1). Lineage (NCBI taxonomy): Eukaryota > Viridiplantae > Streptophyta > Magnoliopsida > Asterales > Asteraceae > Rutidosis > Rutidosis leptorrhynchoides. The sequence continues at coordinate 63,532,823 of NC_092342.1, forward strand.
CCCGAACTATACAACTACGTGTACTACCTCGTTTCTCTTTCAGACTTCAACTTTTGACAACTAGAGGCACGTTATGGCAACCTCGAGATGTAAGCTCATCCTATTCTAGGTCCTCATTTCACTCCTATCTTTATCGCTCGCATTTCCGTTTAAGGAAACTCCTTGTAACATTTCTCCATGGATAGAGAAACTCCTTATATTACATTAGTATTCGCCACGAGGGTGAATAGTCCTAACGAACATTTTTCGAACCCTAACTGACTTGTTCAAACATATCTTAAGAGATTCTACACCAACACGGTGTATCTTTGTCATTTATCCTGTATCGAAATACTCGTTTCACTTCTAGTGTTACAAGAAACCTTGGGAACCCGCTTAGACATGAGTACCGCGTACCACCCACAAACTGACGAACCGAGCAAACGAACGATTTACGTCTTGGAAAGACATGTCACAAACTCGTATTGTCACCTTTAGTAGATCACTCTTACAACAGTAGTTACCACTCGTGTGTTCACGCGCACTTTCTGAAACCCTATATGACCGCTAATGTCATACCCCTGTTCATTTAACCAAAGCATCAACCACCGAAATCTGAACTCCATCAAGAAACAACAATTGAGATCATTCAAATCCGAGGAGGGCTCGAGACGATCCGTAGTCGCCAAAAGAGTTATACCAAACTTAGATGAAAACCTCACAAATCCCAGTGTGTAACCGCGTAATATTGAGAAACCGCACCTTGGAAAGGTGTAATCCATTTTGGGAAATCGAGAAAGGCTATATCCGCAATATCGAACCTTTTGAAACCTTGGGGCGTATTGGAACCGCTTCCTACCGTTTAGAACTTCCGACTAAATTAAGTTTCCGTTTACCCTAAATTTCGTGTAACAAACTTAGAAACGTGTCCTGCGGAACAGGAACGTGCAATCCTACTAGATACACCAACTATCGATGACAAACTTCTCTTCATAGGAAAACCAGTTGAAACCGGGGATCGTAAAACCAAACCTTAATACAACGTAAAACTCTGACTATCCAAATTCATGAGAACACTCAAGGACGTACCTACACTTATTCATGTCATGAACAACGTAAAGTCTCGAGTAAGAGATATCGACTACTACTTCCAACTAAATTTCGGGACGAAATTTCTTTTGAGGTGTGGATAATGTAACATCCCGCGTTTTTCCGTTAAATTTATTTTAACACCGTCTTTTTTTTTAAATAATATCTTTCGTCATTTAATTTGGCATCTTTCGTTAACTAACGTTCATAATATTCTCGTTATTTAATTATAACATCACTCGTTTACTCTAACGTTTTAAAATATTTCGTTTGGTTAATTCCCGCACCCGACAACAAACTCGAGGGACTAGTTTCGCCAAGGGAGCAAAGATGTGACTAGCTTTTGACTAGTCAACACCCACCTCCCCATTCCCTTCCATTTTCATTTTCATTTTCTTTTAACACTTTCAAGAATTCTCTCAAATCTTCAAACAAGAAATCATCATCCATTTTAAATCGATCAAGCTTCAATCCAAACAAATTACATATTTGGAATCCTTGCATCTTCCTCTTCGATTTCATACCAACCTCATCTCGTTTGGGTAACTTTCTAAAATCACTAGATTTTTGTGTTCTTGATGTTTTTTAACTTATAAAGTTGTTAATTAGTGTCTATGGCTCAAGTCTAACATGAATATATGATTTATATGTTCGATTTTGTTATTTTTGATAACTAGCATGAACTTGAAAGTTTGGTGTGTTTGATTTATGATTTGGATGCTTAAATGTTGTTAATATGTTAAAGTGCAAGTATTAGATGTGTTCCTAGTGTCACTAGCTTCAATTTGATGTGTAGGTTGATTTGTAAAACTTCATAAACTTGATTAGTGATTTTGGTGATTTTGGATTAGGGTTTGATAAGCTTTATATGAACTTTTGGTGCATCAAATGCTATGAATTGTTGTTGATAAGTGTTTAGTTGCAATGTGTGTTTGATTACCTTCAAAACGGCATATCACATGTGTGAATTGGATTCCCGAAACTTAAAATGCATTTGATGAGCTTGAAACTTTGAAAATGGATTCTTAATGATCACTTGACGGAAAATTGGTTATTGAAATTGATGAATTGCTTGATGAAATGTGCTTAGTTGTTTTCCTTGTCAAATTACCTTTCTAATGATATAGGTTATGCGTTTTAAGTGTTTTCGGTGCATGAAATGTGTTATATTGTATTTTGGTTCGTGACTTGGACCATTTTTTTTCTGCAAACTGCATGATTCCCAGGTATTGCGCGCCGCGAATTTACCCGCGCGCCGCGCAGAATCAGAGATCCCAGATGTTTGCCTTCTTGGTTGAGTTCTGACCAGAAATTACACTTGGGTGCGCACCGCGCAACCCAGTGCGCGCCGCGCAAAAGCCCCAGGCCACTCTCTTTTGTTTTTAAATGTCACAAAAATGTTTCCGCTTAACTAAAACTCCGTTTAACATGAAACTTGACTATTAGGCTCTTATATGACTTCTCGTCTTGGGAAAATTGTCGGATACCCGACCCGACCCCGTTGACTTTGACTTTGACCAAGTTTGACTTTTAGTCAAACTTAACCAAACGATTATACAATCGTTCTAACATACTTAACTACTTGTATCGTGCATGAAACTTGACAAATTGATTCACATGCTATATTAATCGAGTCGTAACGAGCCATAGGACTAATTGAACATCTTTGACCGTTTGTGTTTACCGTTATTGATACAACCTATATGTTTAGGTCAAGACTAGCTTTGTCTTTGCACGCGTCTACTTGTTGAAGTACTTTATTAACTCTTGCACTCAAGGTGAGATCATAGTCCCACTTTTTACTCTTTTGAACTTACTTTTGGGATGAGAAAACATAAACGATTCTTTTGAACTAAGTGAACACAAGAACGGGAAAACAAACATTCTACATACGAGTTTAGAACGAAAATCTTCAATCCGATTATCATTAGTTACATCAGATGGTGTAAGCGAGAACTTATGTTATATGGCCATATGGGTTTGACAACCCTCATCTTTGACGGTTCGCTACCGTTTACGGATGAAATATATTTTCTAGAATCAGTGTTTGTTCTAGCACTATTGATGGGGTATTCAACGGACGGAATGTTAAGTTTTGATAATTGGGTGCTCGTGAATATTAACTTTTAGAATGTGTTACTATTATTTCAACTTTGCAAACCTTGTGGTTCGACTTACTTACTTTTACTCACTTACTTACTTAAACCTATGATTTCACCAACGTTTTCGTTGACAGATTTCTATGTTTTTCTCAGGTCTTACACGATATGTGAAACATGCTTCCGCTCACTATTTGATACTTGCATTGGATGTCGAGTATACATGCATTACTTGGAGCGTCTTTGACTTTACTTTAAACCGTGTCGCCTAGATTTCAAATGTACTTATAACCTTGTAACTTAACTTTTGGTTGAACAATTCTTGTAAACTTTGGGAACAATCTTTATTTTGAAATGAAGGCGACATATTTTGGTCAAACTTTGTCTTAAAGACTTATGACCATGCAATGGGACCTACGTAGACGACGCCGTCACTTGACGATTTGTCGGGGTCGCTACATTAACAAAGGTCTTAATAGTAAGTTTCATCTCTAACAGAGGGCGAGAAAAAGTGTGATCCAACATGGTGTAGTCTAATACGAAAACCTTTAATAAAATCAACTAAGGGAGTTTTGAAAAAACAAAACCTTTAACCGTATGTTGTGACAACGTAAACAGAACGAAGTTCCTAGTAAATTTAGAAGTAGGTACAACGTGTACCCTTTTGCACAAAACTATTTGATTTAAGTTGAATAACTCGTTAAAGGAGCGGTTTTTAAATAAATTGGAAGATATAACTTAGTATCAAAATAATAAGTATTAATTTATACATATATGATTTTATAAATCGTATAAGTGACAGAAGAGTTTTTAGTACTTTCATTGTCTGTAAATCTTGTAAGGACCGCACAAATAAACAATGTGTAAAAATTTTGATAAACATAGTTTTCCGTATTTCAAAGGTTACGAGTTGAAAAAGATTGAGTGGAAAAGCTTTGAATCATCGGGTGACCAGTTACTAGGTAGTGAGAACTAATGACGTAAATGTGGTTTTGGTAATTATCAGGACACAAGTCTTTGGGCCGAAAATATTTACATGCGAAGCCGTTGCTAAAAGTGAGGTACGAAGGATAGGGCGCGAGGATGAGAAGTTAATTGCTTCTTGAATTTGCAAGGTGCCAAACAGGTTATTACTAGTATTAAAGTCAGAATAATGATGGTATCAATACCACTAAATGAGAATCCCTTGGAATAAGTCAGGACTTAGAGTTATGTGAGAAAGGGCTTTGTTCCAACAGGCGTGGCAAATAAGATTCTTGGGGTAACGCAATGATTTTTAAATGGTTTAAGTGCCAGTGGATGTCCAAAGGCTTTGAATGATGTGGCAGAAGTGTCTTCAACACATACACACATGAATCCCTCGATTTCGACGGTTGTAAAGTCTTCACGATGACTTGGATATGAATAACACGAAAAGTTTTATATAATAAGCAACGAAAGTTTTATAGAAACTATTTATGGTGACAATGTAAGAGAAGAAATGAAGTTCTTAATAAATTAGGGTTATGTACAACACGTACCGTTCAAAGTATAATATTTTTTTTTTTTGAATGAAAGATTTGATTTGTAAAAGTGAAAGTAAAGTTTCATAGGTATTTGTCAAAAATGAGTAATCATTTACTTTATTTTATATAATGGGTACGATTTCAAAAATTTTGCATGAATGGCAAACACAATAAATTTATTTTTGTAGAGCTTTGAGAGGATAGCACAGTAAAATAATGTGTGTAAAATTTTGGCAAACAAAATTTTCATATTTCGGAGGTTACAAGTTGGTAAAGGTTGATAAGGATTGAGTAAAAGATTTTTGAAAATTTCGAGTGATATTTGAGGTAATAAAAATCATTGAATTTAGATGTGATTGACAACTATTTGTAGGGCATAAGTCCTTTGACCAAAAATGCTTAAGTGTGAAGTTGTTGCTTATAAGTGAGATATGAATGGGAGAGTATGAGGATGAGAATGAACCACCCATTGATTTCGGAAGATTTCGAACTGTTATGACTAATATCGAAGTAAGAAGGATGATGGTGTGGTTATCATCGAATGAGGAATCTCTCGGAATAAGTGAGGGTTTAGAGTCGCGTAAGAATTAGTATCAAATAAGATTCTTGGGCAGCCATCGCTGAAGTGACGGGATAAAATTTCCCTTATGTATCGTTGCGCAAGTTTGTCCATTGTATCGGTTTCTCTTGTGGGTAGAAGATGAGCAGATTTGGTGAAGCGGTCAACAATAACCCAAATGGATTTTAGCCTGTCATTCTCGCTAGGTATCCGAAAAATTCTTACTATAAATATTCTTCGCTTTCATCCTTGAAAGTCAATTCGTTCTAACTATTTCATCAAAGCTTCCTAACTTGATGAGTATTAGGTTAATCTTAAAGCTCATTCTGACCAATCTTATTATACTGCCGTGAAAATTTTATCAATCTTCTCAAATAACATATGCCTGTGTGTAGGTATCTAATCCTTTTCAACTACTACATAAAAACTTCCAAGTTTGGTTAATATGAGGTCATCTCCAAATGACCCACCTGTTAATCTTAAAGTACTACCTTAAATTATTCCTCTATCTTTCTCAGCTTACCATTTGCTTGTCCTGTAGAATACTTAGCCCTCATGGTTGTTATTGGCTTATCGGTCATAACACTAAGGTTCTTAGATATAAGGTTTCTATCGCTCCAGTATTAAACAACCTTGAGACAATAAAACGTTGTGATGAAACGTACCCTAACTAAAATCAGGGTCCATGCGAGTTTCCATAATCGAGGTAACGATTGCTCTATCGCAAGTCAGTACAAAGTTTTTCCTATTTGAGAGCTTTTTCCTTAAATGTCCAGGGTGTCGATATCTATAACAAATTTTCGGGTTATCAATTCTGTAATCAAGGCCCTTCTTATACAGTATCTGGGCTACGTGGTTATTCCTTCCCTACCTTTAACAGACTATAATGCGTATGCTCAAGTGATCCCTGCCAAAGTTTTCCCTGGATCACCTCATATTCCTCATGTAGTAACATTGGAACTTCTGCATGATTTACTTCAATATAATCACGCTGGTCTGGCGTCATTATATTGTACTAAATCGTACGTTCATTCCAATATCACTTCATATGGTCAATGTAACGTGATCACTTCAAGTTCTACTCAATTTCATCTAGCGGTGCTTTATCTATGTTATCTCAAAACAAAAACTACATAATTAATCTCACAGTTTCTCGGTGTGGGTGGGTAAGTTTCATAGGTCATGCATCAATGCCTAAATGCCCCGAAATTTCTTCAAAATATTCGGGTTCAGGAAATGTCATTAGGTTCCTTTCTAAAAATTCAATCTGGGTCTTGTGTCAAGTCGTACGTTCAGCAAGTAGTGATATGATATGTCTCGAGGTGACTCCCAAGTCCTTGGGTATGACTGAGCATCAGTAGGAGACACTATGACCTTGTTAAAGGGAATGTCTTCCCGACTTCTCCAATGTATAGGGGTGATAGGGTCCTAAGTCCAGATGTGTCGTTAGATCGTCGAGCAGTGGTGAAGAATGAAAGAGTTAAGTGACGGTCATGAAAGTGTACAGGGTATGTGTTAACCGAACAATCTTCTAGATTGCGTGAGGTAATGTTTCGATCTCTGGAACGGTGGAGCAGTAGTAACAGGTGGATTACACTACTAGTTCTTAGGGTCAGACGAGTGAGAAGGTAATTCAGGAAAACCTCTGAACTGGGAAGGATAAGTTCTCCACGTCGGTACAGCGAATAATAGACACGTAGCAAGCGCGTAATCAGGCATAACAACTACAGCAGCCTAGATCGTTTATAGCAGCACGTAGCATGGCAATAGTAATAGTATCATACTGAAGTAACATGTTAAAAGCAGATAGTAGCATGCAGTAGCGAGAGTAAGCAAATGCATACAGCGAGTTTACATAGCAGTAAAAGGAAACGGTAGCATGCAGTAAGTTCATACAGCAGTAGAAGTAAGCAGTGGCATGCAGTAGTAGTAAACAGTAACATGCAGTAATATAACACAGTAGCATGCAATCGAAAGCAGATAATATCATGCAATAGTGTAAACAAGTAGCAGTATACGATATATAGTAGTATAAGCAAGCAGCAGTATGCAGTAAGTTCCACAGAAACAAGTAAACTAGCAAGTTGTAGATTAGTCCTATTAGTGAATCCTACTCGGGTCAGTCTTAGACTCACTAATGCAACCTAATTCCCTACAACCAATGCTCTGATACCAAATGTGATGCCCCGTACTAAATCATCATGTACGGACCATCAACAACAGGATCATTACAAGGTCAAACACTATATGCTGTTTCAAAATAGTTTGCATTCATAATAAAAGTGATGTCTTAACCAACATCACATGTTTAACAACCCAAAAGTATGCTTCTACGAATAGCAAGCATAAGTAATAGTATGTAACCCATAGGTCGTTACAAATACATCATTTCAAAAGTATCATGTTTGAATGCAAAAATAACGTTTCATGCAGTGACATCTCTAATAAGCGCAGCGGGTGTCTACAGCAAGACTAGTACAACAGGGGAAGCAAGTAACCTTAAGCACCTGAGAAAAACATGCTTAAAAATGTCAACACGAATGTTGGTGAGCTATAGTTTAAGTGTAACAGTAATGTAAGGTAGGCCACGAGATTTCAGTGCTACAAAGAGCATTTCAAAGCAGTAATCCAATCAGTAGGATAAAGTATATGTTTAACCGTGGGCACTCGGTAACTAACTTAACGTTTAATAATATATCACCCCCTGAAAGTACACTTGGCAAGTGCGTATGTTTACGAAGTATTAAACACTCGTTAAATGCTAGCGCTACTAGCCTGAGTGGGGATGTCAAACCCTATGGATCCATATCTAAGATTCGCGTTCACGGTTCAAAAACCAATGATTAAACGTTACCGAGCTAAAGGGAATGTTTATGCCGTTGTATAACTCACACATATATAAGTTTAAGTACTCGTGCCTAGTATGTAAAACATAAAATCCGCATGTATTCTCAGTTCCCAAAATAAGTTAAAGTAAAAAGGGAATGCTATAACTCACAATGATAAAGTAGCGGTAAAGTATGACTCGGAAACTAAGCAAGTAATGAAGGTCGTCCAAACGGGTCCTCAACCTAAGTCAAATAGTACTAAGTCAGTAAATCGTCCGAATAGGTTTAAAAGTATGTAAATAAGGTCTTAAGGGTCATCATCATTCATCATCAAACAAAAGGCGTAAAGTAAGTTTCGTTTATGAAAGTAGTTTAAAACAAAGGCTAACTTCAGTCAGTCACCACGGCCTCTACCCTTACTGAATTAAGGTGAGACCAGTGGTCATGGCTCCGTATATGAGTCCTTTAAGTGTGATAAAATTTACAGAAGCAAACTCATCTTCGTTTGACCGTGGCGACGGTCTAAGTGCGAGTAGGTCAGAAATTTCTGCACAACGTTAAAAGGACATAGTGACGATCAGAGGGCCATAAATCCTAAACCGTAACTCGGATTAAGACAAGTCCTATATGAAAAGTTATCTACTCTAACAGATCTGTTTGAAAATCATGACCACAATAGCCCAGGTCTAATGGTCTGTTACAGAAATCAGAAAACAGTAGGTAGAAGACAAAAAGCAGAAAAATAATGGGTTCCTGTGAGTTTGGTGCTTGATGTTCATCATGGTTCTCATCCTTGATGCCTATAGCTTCAAGTGTACAACTCATTGATGTGTTTACATCATCTTTACCATGGTTTGACCATCATAACCCAAGTGTAAGTCTAAGACATGAAGCACAACTCACTTAAGTGTTGCATGTGTTTTGATGAACCAAAGTTACATCAAAGTCTTAGATCTAACACATACATGAACTTTAAGACTAATAATAAGTTACAAACTTTAAAGTGAACTTATGAAATCAAGATCTTAAGTTGTAGAACATAGTTCTTAGTTTGATCTTGAAGATCCAAGAATCAAAAGTCTAGATCTAGCATAAGTGTACAAAGTTATAATTAAAAAGTTTCATTTACATGTTCTTGAACTTTTAAAGTTACTTTTAGTTCAAGATTAATGAGATCAAAGTTAACTAGTAACATTTGACCAATCACAACCAACAAACAAGAAATTAAAGTGTATAATATGAACAAATAAACTAAGTAAACAAGTAATTAGTTCATGGTTTGTTCATACTTTAAAGATTCAAACCAAAGTTTGATCTTTAAGAAAGTAAACTTTAAAGTTTACTAACATGACTTACAAGTATGATTTGCAACACAAGAACTCTAAATCTTTGGAAGCATTAAATGTAGAACATAAACTAAAGAGTTTTGTTCTTGTATGTCTTGTAAGAACAAGATAAATGAAGAATGAAACTAGTAAGTTTGATTCTTGAAAACATGTAAGTAATGACAACAATAACAAGTAAGTAAGCTACAATTAAGATCAAGTAACAAAACAACAAACAAAAATGATGATGATGATGAGTGTGCTAGGGATTCAGTTTTTGTAAGAAAAAGAAGAAAAGAAATGTTCACAATACTTACAAGAATTAGAGAGAAAAGTTGGAAGCAAGTAAAGTGTGTGTTAAGTGAAATGAATTAGTGAGAGAAGTAATACAAAAAAAAAAAAAAAGAAACCAAAGACCCTCTAAAGGCCTCTTTGGCCGTAGGTTTGCAAGGAAAAAGGGGGAGCAGCAAGATCCACAAGTTACTTCATGTAATGTCTTAAAAAGTTGGTCACAAGGAGGTGTTTGCATGGGAAGTGGTATGTAACTAGATTCCTTAAGTGTTTAATCAATTTAGTTAAGTTTGAAAGTGATACTTACATGAAGTAATGGGCAAAATAATCCTTTAAGTGTGTAGGGTGGGCTTATAAGCCCAAGTATGTAAGTAAGTAACAAGTTAAATAAATAAGCCCAAGTCCAAATAACTGATAATCCAATAAAAGCCCAAGTAATTAACTAGTAACCTTAGTCAATTAAAATGATTAATAGAATCAATCATGAATGTAAATAATATTCTAAAAATATTATTCGTGAAAGTTTCGCGTGTCACAAAGATGTTTCGGGCATTCAAAAGTTAAGTACGGTCAATCATGATAACAAGTAAATGTAATAACTTACATTCATTAATATGCAAGCATTAATGATAAACATTATTAATTAAGAGCGGAAAAACCAGGGTCGTTATACAAAACAAGTAATGGCGGCATTAAATGTTCCGACATTATTTGTTCCTTTACTCCTGTTAATCTTCGGTCCATAGATTCCACACTTTGCAGGACTGTGACCCGTTCTTTTGCATTTTGTGCATAACTCCCTACAACAATTATCCTGATGGTATTTCTCACACCTTAAGCACCTGGTTTTCTGCCTCATGTTGTCATTATTGTTGTTGTTGGGACGGTTGTTGTTGTTGTTAGGGCAGTTGTTGTTGCGATTGATGTTGCGGTTTTTGGGATAGTTGTTATGATTGTGGTTGTAATTTTTTTTGTTGTATTGGTGATCCTTGTCATTGTTTTCCTCCCACTTTCTCTTGACATGTTTCGTGTTGGCTTCTTTGGCCGCCTGTTCTTTAATCCTTCCCTCAATCTGATTTATGAGTTTGTGAGCCATTCGACTTGCCTTTTGTATAGAGGCGGGCTCGTGTGAACTCACATCTTCTTGAATCCTTTCCGGTAACCCTTTTACAAATGCGTCAATTTTCTCTTCTTCATCTTCGAACGCTCCTGGACACAATAGGCACAACTCTGTGAATCATCGTTCATACGTGGTAATGTCGAAACCTTGCGTTCGTAATCCTCTAAGCTCTACCTTGAGCTTATAGATCTCGTTTCTGGGACGGTACTGTTCGTTCATCAAGTACTTGAATGCTGACCACGGTAATGCGTAAGCAGTATCTTATCCCACCTGCTCGAGATAGGTGTTCCACCATGTTAACGCAGTACATGTGAAGGTATGCATAGCGTACTTTACTTTATCTTCTTCAGTACATTTACTTATGGAAAACACCGATTCAACCTTTTCCGTCCACCATTTTAATCCGATTACACCCTCGGTTCCATCGAATTCTAAAGGTTTACAGGCAGTGAATTCTTTGTAGGAGTATCCTAGACGATTTCTTGTGGAATTAGTTCCACTGCTAGAACCAGAGTTATTGTTGTTATTTTGCATTGCGGCCTGCAGTGCGGCTATGTTCGCAGCAAGGAAAACAAGGAAGTCTTCCTCACTCATGTTCAAGTTCTGACGAGTTGTCGGTGCCATTTCCTTCAAAAATAGCCAAAAGAATTGAGTTAATCATATAGAATTCATGAATAGTCAATAGTATTTCGTAGCATAATATGAACTTATTTATAAAAGCTTTTTCTTCATATTAGCGTTTTATAGTTTTAATTCGGGTAGTACCTACCCGTTAAGTTCATACTTAGTAGCTACTATACAATTCAACTACTTAGATTTTATATAAAAAACTAAATACAATAATATTTCGCGTTCAAACTTATATACAATATTTTACAAACTTACAATACCGCTATTTTACATATAGCATAAAATATAGCACACAATAACTTTGATACAAGGCAATTGTGAAGACAATTCTATTTACTACGCAAGTCGTTCAGCAAAAGCAATAAAGGCAAGTAATTCATAAGTCTAGAAAAAAGTCATGCATTCGGGTTTTACTAGTATTATTTCTCATCCTTGGTCTTGTGGAAAATAACCGTTGTAGTCATTGGCAAGACAGCATGTTGTAACGTCGTCAAAAGGACGAGGGTTACGTAATGCCCAACAGTCCTTTAACAATCTAAAAACCTTATTTCTCACCCCAACTACTGAATCCGTCACTTGTGGGAATGTTTTATTTAATAGTTGCAATCCGATGTTCTTTTTCTCGATTTGGTGAGAAGCGAACATTACTAACCCGTAAACATAACATGCTTCTTTATGTTGCATGTTAGAAGCTCTTTCTAAAGAATGGAGTCCTATGTTGGGATATGTTGAGTCAAAATAGGTTCTTAACCCGTAGCGTAAAATTGCATCTGGGTTTCCCGCACTAAATGTCTTAAAAAAACTTGGCGTACTTAAAGTCTCCCCAATGTGATATACCCCATCTTTCAAAGGAAAACCTTTTATAAACTAAGGCATGCCTGGAATGTCTTTCAAACGTTCGACAAACTAATTTTGTTGTAAATAATTGTGCTGATGAATTCTACCCAACTCTAGACAAGATTTCATCAATCATATCCCCTGGTAGGTCTTCTAAAATTTTTGGTTGTCTATCCTTAACGTCCATTTTTGTTTTTATACTGTAAAATAAACAAGGATTAGATTCGTAAAAGATAATTAACAAATAATACAAGCAATTTTTATATATATCATAAAAGTACAAGCACACAACAATACATATATTACACAGCATGATTACAACTCTTTATTCCGACTCACTTATTTCTTCTTCTTCGGACTTGGTTCGTTTGGCTAATTTCCTAGGGATACATGGTGATCCTCTAATACGAGCCGTCATTTTCACAAATGGTTTAGAAAAACCTGGTGGCCTAGATGTTCCCGGATTATTGTTAAAATCTAAGAAATACGGGCGTTTATGATGCACATAAAGTTCATTGGGGTCGAAATCAGGTTTCTCTATTTTGATGCCCTTTCCATTATTATTCTCTTTTACCTTATTAAATTGAGTTGGGGTAATTTCTATAACATCATCGGAATCCTCGTCGGGATCCAATTCATCAGAAAATTGGTAATTTTCCCAATATTTTGCTTTCTTGGCGGAAACACCATTGACCATTTTTAACTTTGGTCCATTGGTTGAGGATTTTCTTTTATTTAATCGTTTTACTGTAGGTATTAATATTTCTTCCTCCGAAACCTCTCCTCTTCCGGTTCCTCTTCTTCCGGTTCCTCCTCTTTCGGTTCCTCTTCGGGAATTTGTGAATCTTCCCAAAATATATTTGACTCTTCATTATTATTAGGTGAGTCGATGGGATTTGTACTAGAGGTAGACATCAATCACACAATATCAAACACGTTAAGAGATTAATATATCACATAATATTTACATGTTAATAATATGTAGTTTCCAACAAAAATGTTAAGCAATCGTTTTTAAAGAAAACACGGTCGAAGTCCAGACTCACTAATGCATCCTAACAAACTCAGTAAGACACACTAATGCAATTTCTGGTTCTCTAAAACCAACGCTCGGACAACTGAAATGTCCCGTTCATATTGATTATAAACGTTCCATATTAATTGATTTCGTTGCGAGGTTTTGACCTCTATATGAGACGTTTTTCAAAGACTGCATTCGATTTTAAAACAAACCATAACCTTTAAAATATTACGACGATTATCAAAAATGATAATCTGAAATATAGCGTTTTCACATGACCATTACATAATGGTTTACAATAATATTACACAAACATTATATGCCTTCGAATGTAGTTTTTAAACAATATTATACAAGCATGCTGACTCCAACTCTTGTCCATAAATTAGCATGCAACAGTGGAAGCTCTTAATAATCACCTGAGAATAAACATGCTTTAAACGTCAACAAAAATGTTGGTGAGTTATAGGTTTAGCCTATATATTTATCAAATCGTAATAATAGACCACAAGATTTCATATTTCCATTTCTCATAAACAACATGCAATCTGCATAAAAATTATTCATATGATGAACACCTGGTAACCGACATTAACAAATGCATCTAGAATATCCCCAATATACAGGTACACTCATCTGTATATAAAATCGAAGTACTAAAGCATCCATAACATGGATGGGGTTCGTTAGGCCCATAGATCTATCTTCAGGATTCGCGTCAATTTGGGGGTCTGTTCCCAAATTCTTAGGCTACCAAGCTGAAAGGGTGATATCCGGTATAATGATTCAATCATAGAATATAGTTTTAAGTACTTGTGTCTATTTTGTAAAACATTTATAAAACTGCATGTATTCTCATCCCAAAAATATTAGATTTTAAAAGTGGGACTATAACTCACTTTCACAGATTTTTCCTTCGTCGAAAATAAGACTTGACCACGGGTCGATTCACGAACCTATAACAAATATGTGCATATATATATCAAAGTATGATCGAAATATATTCACAACATTTTTTATTACGTTTTAATGATTTAAGTTTGTTAAGTTAACAGTCCAACGTTAGTAATCTACAACTAGTTGTCCACAGTTAGATGTACAGAAATAAATCAATATATATTATCTCGAATCAATCCACGACCCAGTGTATACGAGTCTCAGGATAGATCACAACTCAAAGTATATATATTATTTTGGAATCAACCTCAACCCTGTATAGCTAACTCAAGCATTACAGCATATAAAGTGTCTATGGTTGTTCCGAAATATATATATAGATGGGTCGATATGATATGTCAAAACATTGTATACGTGTCTATGGTCTATCAAGGTTACATAATCTATGTTAGAATACATTTACAATACAATATAAGTTAGTTAGGATATAGTTAGTATAGATTTTTGTAAAATCATCCCGTAGTCAAATTAACCATTTTTAACCAATTTTGTTTTACCCATAACTTCTTCGTTTTAAATCCGTTTTGACTGAATCGAATTGCTATGGTTTCATATTGAATTGTACTTTATGAATCTAAACATAAAAGTTATAGGTTTATAGTCATAAATACAGGTTACAAGTCAATTTTGTAAGAGGTAGTCATTTCAGTCGAAAGAATGACGTCTTGATGACCATTTTGAAAAACATATTTCCACTTTGAGTGTAACCATGATTTTTGGATATAGTTTCATGTTCATAAGAAAAATCATTTTCCCAGAAGAACAACTTTTAAATCAAATTTTATCATAGTTTTTAATTATCTAACCCAAAACAGCCCCCGGTTTTACTATGACAGCGTATGTCCAGTTTTACGGTGTTCTTCGTGTTTCTAGGTTTTAAATCATTAAGTTAGCATATCATATAGATATAGAACATATGTTTAGTTGATTTTAAAAGTCAAGTTAGAAGGATTAACTTTGTTTGTGAACAAGTTTAGAATTAACTAAACTATATTCTAGTGATTACATGTTATAAACTTCGAATAAGATAGTTTTATATATATATGAATCGAATGATGTTATGAATATCATTACTACCTCAAATATAGTAGTTAAACCTACTGGAAGTGACAACAAATGATCTAGCTTCAAAGGATTCTTGGATGGCTTGAAAGTTCTTGAAGTAGAATCATGACACGAAAACAAGTTCAAGTAAGATTTTTACTCGAATTAAGATAGTTTATAGTTATAGGAATTGAATCAAAGTTTGAATATTAGTATTACCTTGAATTAGATAGATAACCTACTATAAATAACAAAGGTTTCTTGATCTTAGATGATTTATTGGAATGGATTAGAAAGCTTGGAAGTAGACTTGCAAACTTGAAAATGTTCTTGAAGTTTTCTTGAGTAGTTGTTTTGTAAGTTGATCTAGGTTAAAATTTATGAACTAGATTGATGTAGATTATGAAGAAAATGATGAAGAACACTTAGAACATAATGAGAGAACAAGAGAGAGATCAATTTGATGCATTAAAGTTGAAAATGAAAGTGTGTTTGTGTGTGCTCTTTCACGTGAAAGATAGCTTGTCATATAGCCTCCATTAGTTTGTAATTTTGTGAGATATTTCATGCTAGTTGTCAAATGATGGTTCCCACACGTGTTGGTGACTTACAAGGGTTGCTAAGAGCTGGTCATTGGAGTGTATATACCAATAGTAAATACATTTAGAAGCTGCGTATTGTACGAGTACGAATACGGGTGCATACGAGTAGAATTGTTGATGAAAATGAATGAGAATGCAATTGTAAGCATTTTTGTTAAGTAGAAGTACTTTGATATATGTCTTGAAGTCTTTCAAAAGTGTACTAATACATCTTAATATACTACATGTATATACATTTTAACGGAGTCGTTAAGTCATCGTTAGTCGTTACATGTAAGTGTTGTTTCGAAACCTTTAAGTTAACGATCCCATTTAATGTTGTTAAATCAATGTTTATTATATCTAATGAGAGGTTAAATTATTACATTATCATGATATTATGATGTATGAATATATCTTAATGTGATATATATACATTAAAATGTCGTTACAACGATAATCGTAACATATATGTCTCGTTTTGAAATTCTTAAGTTAGTAGTCTTGTTTTACGTATGTAGTTCATTGTTAACACACTTAATAATATATTTAATTATCATTTCATCATGTTAAATATAGTGTAACAATATCTTAATATGATACATATATATTTAGTAAGACGTTGTTATAACAATAATCGTCATATATATCGTTTCGAGTTTCTTAACTTAGTAGTCTCATTATTATGTATATAACTCATTGTTAATATACCTAATGAGATACTTACTTATCATAATATCATATTAACTATATATATATATATATATATATCACATGGTTTTTATAAGTTTTAACGTTCGTGAATCACCGGTCAATTTGGGTGGTCAATTGTCTACATGAAACCTATTTCAAATAATCAAGTCTTAACAAGTTTGATTGCTTAACATGTTGGAAGCATTTAATCATGTAAATATCAATTTCATTTAATATATAAACATGGAAAAGTTCGGGTCACTACACAATGTGTGTAGGTCAACACACGCTGGACCCTGTACAGAGTCGACAAAAAGGTGTATAAGGTGTGGAGCGATGGGTCATGATGTTCAAGTTTGTTGATTTTGAGAAAATGTTTGTTGGAATTGCAAAAAACCAGGTCATCGATCAGCTGATTGTCCTTCTGTAAGGCGAGTGAGCTCTAGGGTAGGGGCCGGAGCAAGAACAATGTCAGTCGGAGGATTCTCTGCTTCTTCAACGAGACAGAAGCGAAAGAATCCTCCACCACCTGAAGCAAGAGCCTTTCAAATGTCGGTTGATATAGCTACTGAAACTGACGATGCGATTACCGGTATGTTTCTGATAAATTCTTCGCTGGCTCGTGTGTTATATTATTGTGGAGCAAATCGCTCTTTTATGTCTGTTACATTATGTGATAAGTTGAAATTGCATTTCAACGTATTATCCGAACCTTTAAAAATAGAAGTGGGTGATGGTAGAACGGTTCCAGTCACAACCTCTGTGTCTGGAGTAACCATTGAAATAGATGGGAATGAATTCCCTATGACTTGTCTTGTTATGCCTATACCGAGCTTTGATGTCGTATTAGGTATGGATTGGTTAGGCCGCCGTAAGGCAAGTATAAAATGTGATAAGAAAATAATTCATTTTCCTTTGGTCGATGGGAAACGTGCTGTGGCTCGAGGTGAACGGGGCGGGTTTAATTGTCCATCAATTTCGAAGATGAAAGCTAAGAAATCATTAGCCAAGGGGTGTGATTCATTTCTAGCATATGTGATCGATGCAAAGAAAGAGAAGAAATCTGTGTCTGATATCCCCATAGTGTCCGAATTCCCAAAAGTCTTCCCAGATGAATTGCCGAGTTTACCGCCAGTTAGGGAAGTAGAATATAAAATCGAGTTGTTGCCAGGATCCACACCAGTTGCTAAAGCTTGTATCGATTAGCACCGTCCGAGATTCGTGATATGATGTCACAAATTCAGGAGTTTCTAGATCGTGGGTTTATTCGGCCAAGTTCTTCGCCATGGGGTGCTCCAGTGTTGTTTGTGAAGAAGAAAGATGGAACTCTCCGTATGTGCATTGATTACCGAGAACTAAATAAAAGAATGGCGAAGAACAAGTACCCGTTGCCGAGAATTGATGATTTGTTTGATCAGCTACAAGGGGCATCGTACTTCTCTAAAATTGATCTACGATCAAGTTATCACCAGGTTCGAGTAGCTGAGGAAGATATTCCAAAGACAGCTTTTCGTACAAGATACGATCACTACGAGTTTTTAGTTATGTCGTTCGGGTTGACAAATGCGCCAGCAATATTCATGGATTTAATGAATCGGGTGTGCAGACAGTTTCTCGACAAATTCGTGATAGTATTTACCGATGATATTTTGATTTATTCAAAGACAGAATCAGAACACGCTACACATCTGAGACAAGTGTTAGAACTATTGAAACGAGAAAGGTTGTACGCCAAATTTTCTAAATGTGAGTTCTGGTTAAGAGAAGTACAGTTTTTGGGTCACGTTATCTGCCAAGAGGGTATCAAAGTTAATCCATCTAAAATAGAAGCGGTAATGAATTGAAATTCACCGAAGACTCCGACAGAGATTAAGAGTTTTATGGGTTTAGCTGGTTATTACCGAAGGTTTATTAAAGATTTCTCAAAGATCGCGGGTCCATTGACCAAGTTGACCAGGAAAGATGTAACTTTTCGATGGAGCGATGAACAAGAAAATGCCTTTCAAACATTGAAACGGTTATTGTGTCAAGCTCTGATTTTAGCGTTACCTGAGGGTACGGAATATTTAGTTGTGTATTGTGATGCGTCATTAGCCAGATTGGGTTGTGTGTTAATGCAAAGAGAGAAAGTTATTGCCTATGCCTCAAGACAGTTGAAAACTCATGAGAAGAATTATCCGACACATGATCTAGAATTAGTTGCAGTTGTATTTGCATTAAAATTATGGAGACATTATCTTTACGGCACTCATTGTGTGATTTGTACTGACCATAAGAGTCTTCAGCATATCTTTTCGCAGAAAGAATTAAACATGCGTCAGAGACGGTGGCAAGAGCTGATCAAGGATTATGATTGTGAGATTCGTTATCATCCAGGAAAGGCAAATGTCATTGCAGATGCTTTGAGTCAAAAGAAATCCACTGACAATGTGAAATTCATGCGAATTGAGATTGTGTCAAACTTAATTGATCGATTAAAGATAGCACAATTAGAAGCCTTGAAGGATGAACATTTGAAATCTGAGATCTTAGTAAAGCGAAAAGTGGATTTAATTGACGATTCTCGTGGATTAAAGACTTTGAGTAACAGAATTTGAGTTCCTTTGCTCGGAGGATTGAGGGATTTAATCTTGAATGAAGCGCATAAATTGAGATTGCCTATCCATACTGGAAGCACGAAGAAGTATCATGATCTGAAACCTTTATATTGGTGGCCAACAATGAAGAAAGATATTGCGCATTACGTGGAAAAGTGTCACCTATGCGCTCAAGTAAAAGCTGAACATCAGAAACCTTACGGGTCGTTACGTCAACTCGAGATTCCTCAGTGGAAGTGGGAGCACATAACGATGGATTCTGTGACAAAGTTACCCCGAACCCAGAAAGGTCATGACATGATTTGGGTGATAGTTGATAGATTGACTAAAAGTGCGCATTTTCTAGCCACAAATAAGACAGCTTCGCTCAGCAAGTTAGCCCAACTATATGTTACTGAGATTATAGTTCGACATCGAATACTGATGTGTGAAATCTAGTATATAATTTATCTTGGAAAATTCCGATTTAAAGATTACTACACACTAACGCGCAGTGTACCCGATTGTGCAATAGTATAAAGTTGGTAATTCCAAAATCGTTCTAAGGACAGTTTAAACGTGAGAATTAAGATTGCAACTAATGAAAATAAACTAAGTTAATCTATGAAAATTGAAAGTACGAGATAATTTGTTTTGTGGTTATTTAACGATTAGCCAAATCAAAGATTGATTAAAAGTAAAAGACAATATTTTTGTGTTTTTAAGTTTATAGGAAATAAATGCAGACTCAACGAAAAGTAAAGATATTTGAATTCAATAGATAAAAGAATGTTCGCCTAGATCTCCTATTCGCAGTGTTGGATGATTTGTTATTAAGCACTAGTTCAATTTATCAATACATGCAACTATAGAGTCGGTTTACCCAGAGTTCTCTTTTAGCAAACACGTTAAACTAGGATTTATTGGCTTAGGGTTCCCTTTCACCAAAGACCTCTTTCGTTTGTGACTTAGTAATTAACTAATTATAAGATTCAGATTCAATTGGTTACGCGTTCGCTCCACACAATTCACCCCTATTTTGTTCAATCTATGTTACCCGGTTTACCCTCTTGGTCCAGTAAGCACCCAATTGGTTAAGACAAAGCAATTGAAAACTAATGCACTAAATTGAAACAGGGTTCCCTTTGTTCAAACAAGTACACTAATCAACCTAGTAACAAAAATCAAATCCCATAAGAATGGTTCTTAATCAAAACTCATAATTATCATGCATTAATCAAATTAAACATTAAAGTATCATCCAAACACATATGAATATTCAATCTAGACAAACATTAAAGTGCTTAGCCAACAATCATAGCTAAAGCCAAAATCACAAAGAAACAATTAAGAGTATTCATTATGATGATAAGAATTAAACCTAATGAAAATTGTGTTCTTGAATGATAAACGAATCGAGACGCATTTTCGGAATGATTGATGTGTTAGAATGATCTTGGGGATCCCCAAAAATCACCCTTTTTCGTCAAAAAGCTGCTGGAATTCGTCTAGATGCAAGAATGAATAATTAGGGTATTTTTCGGGCCTTAAATACCTGCCAAAATTACCTGGGCCGACATAGCGCCGCGCCGCGGCATTTATTGTCGCGCCGCGACAATGCACGTGAACTGGAACCTTCTTAAATATGCTTCTGATCTTGAAACTAATCAAATGCCGCACCGCGGCCCCATTTGTCGTGCCGCGACATAAAACTGAATTTGAACCCTTCTCTAACCCCCTTCCCGATATTGAAGATCGTTAATCTCCGCGCCGCGACATAAAGCTTGAACTGATATCTCGTTTTTCTTTGCACTTTTTCAACACAAATACTAGCTCAAAATCAAAATACCCAATATGTACTTAGCATTTTAAACCCCGGAGCACCAATAATAATAAAATGCCTCAAAAACTCCAAAGAATGTAACTCTTCTATATTTAGCTCTTCAAACTCGGACATTCTCAATATCATCAAAATAAACACCAAATCGTATCCGAACGGACTAAAATGTGATCGATATCGCTAAGGAAAATGTGTAGAAAATATGCAATATCAAATACCAATATCTATTGTATCAGATAGATATTCGAGGTTCGTGTCTAATTTTTGGCAGAGTTTACAAGAGAATTTGGGTACTCGAGTTAATCTCAGCACATCGTATCATCCTCAAACAGACGGTCAAAGTCAACGTACTATTCAGACGTTAGAGGATATGTTAAGAGCTTGTATATTAGAATATAGAGCATCGTGGGATTCCCATCTACCTTTGATTGAATTCGTTTACAACAACTCGTATCACTCTAGTATAGGCATGTCGCCCTATGAAATGCTCTATGGTCATCGCTGTAGAACGTTGACTTGTTGGTTAGAAGCTGGAGAGAAATAGTTTGTGGATCCAGAGATTGTACAGTTAACTGTCGAGAAAGTAGGAATTGCACGCGAGAAATTGAAAGTCGCAAGAGATAGACAAAAGATGTACGTCGATCCGCACAGACGGTCAGTTATTTTCACAGTAGGTGAGCAGGTATACTTGAAAGTGTCGCCCTGGAAAGGAGTCATTCGTTTTGGTAAAAGAGGCAAGTTAGCTCCGAGGTACATTGAGCCGTTTAGAATACAACAGGTGTTGAATGATCAGACAGTAGTATTAGATCTTCCTGCTGAGTTAGCGGGTATTCATAACACATTTAATGTGTGTTATCTTCATAAGTGCAAGGTAGAAGATGAAAGTCAGATTCTACCACTACAAGATTTGAAATTTGATATGAATAAGAAGTTAGTGGAAGAGCCTGTAAGAATTGTAGACAAGAAGATTACTAAGTTACGGCATAATCAGACACCGATGGTATTAGTTGAGTGGAAGCACAGCTTAGGTTCAAACCTAACATGGGAGACAGAAGAGTTGATGCGAACTCGTTACCCTCGTTTGTTTGACCTTGACCAGATTCCGAGAACGGAATCTCCTTTAAGGGGGTAGATTTGTAACAACCTCACATTAGTCCTAGTGGTAATTGTCCTAAATGCCCTTGGGTGTTATTATATGTTATTTTAATAATTATATGTTTATAATTATTTAATTATATAGTTGAGACCAGTTTGTAACAAGGGCCACAGAATAGGTTTGTTTATTTAATTTGGACCTCGTTTGGACCACTTAATGTGGTGTTTTGTATTTCAGATAACTGGTAAATACCCGTGTGTATCACGGAAGAGATTTCCTTTCAATGAAGGAAACCCCTTTTAGTTAAAACCTCTACTTCTCCTTTTATTTCCATTTTTGGAAATAATAACACATACATACACAAACGCTCCCAAATCTCACAAACCCTAATCCCTAATCTTGTTCTTGATCTCATTTTTAAACTGGAAATCATTCTGTGTGATTTCAGTAACATCATAAGGTATTTAACAAGCGATTTCATGTTCTAATTAGAGTTAAAATCAGTTATTTTCTTAGTTTTTATGTCAAAGTGGGTTTTGAATCAAAAAGTGATTTGAATGTGTTGTTTATATCAAATTGATGTTAGAAAACGTTTGTATATGAGTTATATATGTTTCCTAAGTGATTTGTAGTGTCAAAATAGTGCAAAAACGAGATTTGGGGTTAAAAATGATGAAAACGGCGACCTGGTACTGATGAACAGCTCCCGTACGGTTGCAGGATGCATCCGTACGCTTACGGGGTGTATCCAGACCATTTCTGATGCAACCGGGCGGTTGCAGGCGCTCCCGCGCGGTTGCATTCTGGCAGCTTTTTGAAAAACTTGTTTTAGCCGTAACTTTCAAACCGTAACTCCGTTTTTTGATGAATAAACTACCGCTGGAAACGTAATGAGATTTAGTTTCTAATGGTGAAGTTTTGAAACACTGAATCAAACTTTAATTTGGGTCAAAATGATGGGATAGCGTGTATGCCTCGTTCTACACGCGTAGGATAGTTGCAACTGGATGGGGAACCATGTAAACTTGTCATATATGGATATATTATGCTATATGATGTTGTTTAGAGTATAAATTAATGATATTATTGATTAGATATGTGCTAACTTGAGATATGATATTCTCAGGTAATAAGGAAACGGAGAAGGCTCGGTAATATAATACTTCTGAGTTCTTGCTGCTGTTTATCAGGTGAATGGGACTATCTTAACTGTTATATGTATGTAGTAGCGGGTTATGCTACTATTGTCCTGCCATGTTATACCTGATGAGTTAGCATATGATGTTTATGCTTATGTGCACTTGGGTATTATCGGCTATGATGTCTAGTCGGTAATCAGCTTTGGGTATAAAAGCTAAGCATAAGGTCAACCTTGCTGTCAGGTTGGGTTCAAGAGTTACTATTCGTGTAGTATAGTTTGAATGACGCATCCCATGCGTCCGGAATACTATGCGAGGGAGACAGTAACAGAAACTTTCGGTAAACTCTAGCTCGATCAACTAGTAGTTAATAGCCCGTACAAGCCGCCGAGCCTAGTGTTACCATTCTGGTTTACCTTATTGATGCTATATCATTGTGCTTAGCTTGATGCTAGATACCTATGACTGTTAGGATAATTCCATTCACTTAGCTTTATGCTAACCCTCCACAGTTCCTCCCTTGCAGGTTAAGCTTTGCATGCTATAGTTTTGGGAGTGGTTGTCTTTGGATATGTTTGACAGGCTACACTCTGATATTTATATTTTGATACCTATATGTGTGTAAAAGCTTTTGGTTAACGTAACACCTGGATGACTGTAATGACTATGGTTTAATTAATTACTACGTATGGTTTGTAAATATCAATATATTATGTTCTGCTGTGATTTTTAAAAAAAAAATATGTGTACGGTGTTACAGGTGGTGTGGTGGTGGAAGGGAGGTGGGTGGTGTGGTGGTGGAAAGGAGGTGGTTGCATTGTATATAAAAGAGCTCAAAAATCATACAAGTTGATTAATACGAACGAGGCTAATGGTCCGTATGATTGCATCATAATTAAATTATTCAACAACGTTTAATGCATTTGTTTTTAACATCTGAATGAGAAATGATATTGAACCGCTCATAATTATGTGTCGAACCATTCGCAGTTTATAAACTCAGTTAAGCATTCAACACCTCAATTTACTTGTATATCCTCTTTAAATTAAATCTTGAATAATTATCAACAATAATATTCTTTTATTATCCTTTTATAAGTTTATATATTAAATTTATACTATTTAAATAATTTATTTCATAATAATTATCAGATATGTTATTGTAATTCAGAATTAAATTCAATAAATGGAAACATTTAAAGTCACTAATATTATAAATTAGTGAAATGATCCGTGAAACCACGAGTTCGTATAAACGAAACAATTTAATGATATGTTTAAGTATTAAGTGAATTTAAATGCTAAAGCTATTTAGTTTAATGACCAGTAGAACCAGAGATTTCGACTAAAAAACTTGTCGTTGTTTTTACAAACGTATATAGACATGTATTTTCGCATACATATGTAATGTAAATAATTCCATAAAGAGAATCCATATTTAAATATATTAAGAATATAATAATAAAAATAAATAATAAAAATAAAAATTAGCTTAAAAATTGAGTATTTATATTTTTAATAATAATAATATTTAGTAACAACAAATGCCTGTTGAAATTTTTTTTAAATTAAAATACAATTATTATATGAAGGTTGTACAATATGCTTCAAATTCTATACATGTGTTCATTGAGTGTTTTGTAGAAAATTGTATAATTTATTTTAAAGTTTGTACATATGGTTATGTAGGTATTTTATCATAATGTTATACTTAATGTTTTAGATATTGTACATATGGTCATGGGGTGTTTTACCATAAAGTTGTACATAATACTTCAAATATGTTACATATAGTCATTAAGGTGTTTTATCATAGGTGTACATAATAATTAATATATTATACAATTAATAAGATAATATTTTTATCAAATATAATTAATTATTTTAGTGACATCATCATCATGAGGGTTTAGAATTTTCTTTTGAATTTTTTTAAGTTTGAATAATTTTTATCTATGACATTATTATTATAAATATTTATTAGATATTATAGATAACTCAGCAGTAAATCATTGTAAATTATCAATTCAGAATTAAATTCAATAAATGAAAACATTTAAATCACTAATATTATAAAACATTTAAATCACTAGTATTATAAATAACTCAGCAGTAAATCATTCTAAATTATCAAAAGGCTTACGAGTATATCCTAATGAAACTTATTGATGTCCTAATCAAACTTATTGAAAACGTTTCACAGTCACTAATGTACAAATATGTGGCGACAAAGATTAAATTAAACTAAAAATGTAATTAAATGATACAATACTCATATATCTTGAAAAGGTCAAAGTAAAACTAACTTTTACTCCGTAATTGTTTTGTTTTTAGTATCCAAAGAAGCTTGAATGAATAAAATCATAAAGTAACACGTAGTTGTTTGGGTTTCAAGTCGCTTGTAAGATACTACTATAAGTTTGGCAAATTCTTAACCACCCCTATCCTAACTTCACTCTATGTGCATCGACACTCCAAGTTTCTTATGTCTAACTTATTACTTAGTCAAATATTTCCTTTTCATATATTGTCTCGTTTTCGTTTTCATAGAAATTTAGTGAAACGTTTAACATAACGTAGATGAAACTATCATGTCATATCATTAATTATTACAAACAATTTCTTAAGGTTTGATTAGAGGTCGCTCTATCCACAGATAGATGGAGGGAGAACTTACTATATGCTACTAGCATCCTTAACATGTGAAACAGATATGATTGATGGTAAAAACTCCTTTGGCGGTCCCCATCAATGACACCAATCTCGCTGTTAAAAAAAATGAAAAAATGATTTCTATATCTTAACTTCTCATATTCCACATTGATTGGATAGTTGTTATATTGTTATTGTAATTTCGATAGCACCAATTGTCTTATTTTTTGAAAATTAGTTTCCCTAAACTACTCTTAAATTGCACGTTGTTACTTTCGTTAACTTCTTTATTTTATTAGCCCGTGTATTCAACATTTTTTTAACTGACTAATCTCATGTCGACTACCCGCGTTGCGAGCAGCCGGGAGTCATTGCATTGCAGGCAAACCTTTGTAGTCACGAGGGAGAATAACTTTGTGGTTGCACGGAATCGAATACTTGACCTCCACATTGGAAGCCGAGGGTCTTACCACTTCACCACCACCCCATGGTTGTTACTTTCGTTAACTTTGGTTGTGTGACCATCGCCCCATTAATGAAATTTATTAGCGAGTCTGATCTTTTTATTTTAAACTTGAAACACGCGGTAATATTGTTAACTGAAATTTAATACACATAAAACTCACAGCAATCAGTTTAATTTATAAATAGGAGTTTTTGTAATAGTTAATTAACTTAACTTGATTATAGATTTGACAAGTTTGGATTCGTTAATTAGTTTCATACCTAACATCAACTATTTCACAAATTTGTCTTGTTTTCATTAATATTTTTCAATGATTAAATTGGTCAAGATCAATACACTATCATAATATGTAGCACAAGAATAAAATATAGTAAATAAAAATAATAAACGTAATATTATGGTTAATATATCATATATATCATATATCATTAAATTAAAACCATAAACTAATGTGGAGTTAGTTGGTAGCAACGATATGGAAAATGATAGTGGCAACATCAGATATGTTTCTGGTATCATTTACACCAACAAAATATGGTGGTAGCTTGCCACATCATCATTTCTACTAAAATTATTACAAGTCTAAAAAACTTCGATACAAAATTCAAAGTTTTAATGACATAAAGAATGAAATTAAGATATGGATTCATTTGAATCAATCTGTTCTGATGGTTTTACTAAAGATCAAAACTTGAATAGAATCGATGATAATTGAAATTTGCATGCATGATTAAGAAACTTTTAATTTTTAAACTTAAATAGAATCGATAAAACGTTACGAATTTGTAGCGATATTGAGTAACGGTGACAAAAATTGCATGTTTACATGAGAGGGTCTTGTTATTTCTATTATTATTTTCGACCAAAAATATAAGAAATTGATAAAACGAGTAAAGTTTCATTAAGAGATAAAAGTTGTACAAACGAACAAAAAATTACTATTCATGACTTGATGAAAAAGTGATATTCATAATAACTTGATGGTTTAGCAAGTTTAAATAAACGCTCATTTATCAATATCATGGCTAGGATATAATTTAAAAGGAAAAAAAGTTTGCACAATAGAACAAAACAACTAATATTCATTACTTGAGATAATCACTTATAATTTATCTATTTTGAGTTAGGATTAAAAAAAAAAAATGGGAAAAAGGAGTTGCACAATAGAGAAGAAAAAAAAAAACTAATATTCATTACTTGAGATAATAATCATTTATCTACTTCTCTACTTTTCGTGCTACTTGATGTATTATCAACTTGTTCGAAGGTTTGCTTCGTAAGTTCTTTTGAGGCGGAATGGGAGAGGGTAACAAAATGTCATGGGTTAAATGGGAGTCCATTATGCTAGCTTATGCGGGCGGGGTTTTAAATATTGGATCGTTGAAAGCTAAAAATTGGACACTTTTGGGTAAATGGTGGTGAAGGTTCCGTACCGAAACCGATACTTTTTGAGTTAGGGTTATCAAAAGTATCTACTGGAGGGATGGGGGGTTGGATTCTTCGAACACTTATAGAGGTCTAATTGGCACCTCACTTTGGAGAGACATTATCAACAATGGAAAAGATATAGCTAAATGCGGTTTAAACTTTAACAAATCTTTTGTAAGAATTATTGGCGGCGACAAGGACACATTTTTTAGGATGATCGATGGATTGGAGATAAATGTTTCAAAGAAAAATACTTGAGACTTTATCGGCTGGATGTAGTTAAAGATGTAAAAGTAAGCGACAGAATAAAAAAGTGAATTCGGAGTTGGTAACGAGCTAGGAATGGAGAAGGCTTCCTACTTGGAGAGTCTCGGATGAACTGCAGCTGCTGATGAATGACCTGTCAGCTTCGATTTTCAACAACAAAGATATGGACGGGTGGAGTTTGTCACATGGTAGCGATGGTATGTTTCAAACAAAAACCTTGGTTAATTTACTGGATGATCATAGGTTCCATGAACATGTGTGGAGTGATGGAAACGAGTTCAAACAAGCTAGTTCCACAATCACTTGGTATCTTTTTGGCGCGCTAAATGTAGAAGACTACCGGTTAGAGTGGAATTAGCTAATCGAGGCATAGACCTTCATACGGTTCGGTGCCCCATGTGCGATGAAGAGGTGGAATCAATAGACCATGCGCTAGTCTTATGCAAATATTCATTTGAAGTATGGGAGAAAATTTATTTGTGGCCGGGCTTGGACAACTTTTCTATCACAAGTGTTAATGATCGTTGTTTAATGGTGAAGGTAATAACATAATTGGGAGGAGAGGAAAATTGATTTGGCAAGCCGTCGAATGGGTATGTGGCTATTTGTTGTGGAAGAATCGAAATCCAAAAGTTTTTCAAAATTCCTTCAAATCGAGTTCTACACTTTTTAATAATATTCAAGTGAAAAGTTATGAAAAGTTATGAATGGATTCAAAGAGGTCAAAAAGTAAAACTATCGAGTGGCACCAATGGTTAATTAATCCTTCTTTCTTCGGGTCTGATGGTAATGTTCGAACAGGCGTAGGATAGATAAATCAAGCTTCGGGTTTCATTTAATCGAGTATTGTATAGTTAGTGTGTTCTTGATGTGTGTGGAAATATACATCAACTAGTCCGGATCCGGCCCGCGCGATGCGGCGGGAGCTTTCGACTTGTGTATTCATATTTAACGTAGCGTTGTGTATTTACAGAGGGGAAAACGGCTCATGTCTTAAGCTCCGTTTTAGATGTCGTTGTTTTAAGCGTTTTTAAAAAGTGTCCGTTTCGAACGTAGTTGATTTCGTTTTGTTCAAAACAATTCGAGTGTAACGGTGCTGTCGGAAAAATTTAACTTGCGGCGAACAAAAAGATACGGGATGTCGTTGTGTTAAGTATTTTTTAAAAAGTGTCTGTTTCGCGTATAGTTAGTCCCGTTGGGTTCGTGAGACTTTTTCGAGTTGAACGGTAGTCTCGGAAAAATTTAACTCGCAACGAGCGAGAAGATAGGGGCCGTTTATAAATTCGGGGGGAATTAGTTTTTTTTTTTTTAATAAAATTATATGTTTACACTTTCTACCCCTGAAAAAGTGTAAATTTGAGGAGTTGTTGTGTAAATTGAGCCGAAGTTGAGGGACCTATTGTAGTGTGAACGTAAACGCAAAACTACAACCGGAAATAACTAAAACTACACATTTGGGCATGTGTTTTAGTATATAAGGGTTAATTACTCTTAAATTTATAACAAGATTCAAACACTACAAATAAGCACACACAACTAACGAGCAACTTAAGACCCAGTCATTATAGCACTTTTCATGTAAGTATTCGTTTCAAGTTCATCCCAAAAGAGCGGTCTAACTCGAATAATTGAAACTAATAATTATCCTAGGGTTTGTTTGATTGGGTGTTTTGATTGATTTTAACTAACAACTAAAACTCGCGCAAATAAACAAAGTTTAGATTAACAATTAACTAACAACAAGTAGCAAGTAACGAAATAGCAAAATCTATTTCAATTAACTAAGTAGTGCTCACTTATCTAATTCACTCTATGTTAGGATTGCCCCGTTTTACCCAAATTGCTATCGCATTAGTTGTTGAACTATTAGATGTTTAGCATCACTACTAAACGTTAATCGAATTACACTTTGCAAACTCACATAAGCATTGTATTATAAGATCAAGTTAATCATGAGTGGTCATTGAGATTATGCTTGGATTGAAATCACTTAGAATCCTTCAATTATCGAAATCACTTAAGATAACCGAACACCACTATGTTGACTAAAGGCCAATTGAAAACCAACTCAAACTAAGAACACAATCACTTGAAATCTCCAAGTTGGTTGTCTAGATCAATTAAAGTGTTGAAGCAAAAATTGTTTCACTAATCAAATCACTTAGAAAAGCTAGACAATCTATGTAATCAAAGTAAAGCCTAAAACAAATGCATAGCAATGGACCTATAGCTAACACAATAACACAAACTCATATATTTCATTCAAACAACTTTCATTCAATGATTTAGGGTAAAATCCTTACACTAGAGATTCATAGATAAGCAAACACAATCAATTTAGTCAAGCATGGCTAAGATTACACTAATCTAAGATTACACTAATCAAAAATGATAAATCACAATCAAACTTCATACAAGTATTCACTTCAAAACACAAGAAATAAAGGTGGAGATTACAATTCAAATGAGAAAACTAAATAGATCTAATGATAAGATTGCTTAAGCTTTTGCTTGATCCTCCAAATTAGCCTTAATCTCCACTTGGATGATGGAATTAAGGTATTTTGGGTGAAAATCGTGACAAAAACTGCATCTCTCCTCCTTGAAACCCTATCTGTTTCCTTTTATACTTTACAAAATTCTGCACCCAAAAACAGCGAGGTGCGCCGCACCATGTAATGGTGCACAACACCTTATAACGTGGGGGATGGGTGCGCCGCACCATATAACTGGAACTTTGTTCCTCAAAATTCTGAAATTGAAATCTGGGATTTTAGTGTTAATGTGCGCCGCCTTTTGAATTTGGTGCGCCGCACCACTCTACTCCACTTCCAGAATTTTTATTTTTCAATTGGAATTGCCCATTTTGCAATCCCTTTTCACTTTGGATCATGCCCTGCACTTTGGTTCACTTAATAGACTAGATTTTGGTCAATTTTACACCAATATGAGCTTTTGGCCTTGAACCGCCACTTTTGCATAAATATGCAACTTTCGGGCTCAATGATCCTCAAAACCGAATGAAATGAGGTAGATATTGAGATGTAAAACGTGTTTAATTCGAGCAATATCAGTTCTGTTTTCATGTATGTACATATATAGTAGAATTATAGTTATAGGTTAGTCTGCACAATAGTGGTTGTATATCTTGTGATGTTGTATCCTTGTGTTTATTTTAAAATGGCAAGTAGTCGGCATCGAATACTCTCATTTTCCACACACGCACGCGCTTTCGGGAGGAAACCCAAATCACATTGCAGGAACCCGATCCTTAAACCATCCCGAGGGACAGGCGGATCGGTTTTCAATCCTGAATGGATCCGGAAGAAAACACCCCTGGGGTCAATTTGGAGCTCTATCTTTCAGGCAAATTGATTAATAGGATGAACAGAGCGAGGCTCGAACCCATGACCTAAACCCCAAACCCCATACACAAAGTATGGGGATACCATTGAGGCAAGCCTGCAATGGTTATATCCTCGTGTTTAATTTAAATAAATTTGACTTTTCAAAAAAAATTATATTTTAAGCTCGGCTTGAAAGAAAAAAAATAATAAAAGAGGAAAAAGACTCTTAAAGAACCAAACAACTACTATTCATTACTTGTTATGTTATAGTATTTATCTATTTTTAGAAAGAAAAAAAAACAAGTTATACAAAACAATAAATAGCTACTACTGTTTAACAATGAATATAGAGAATATAAGATTAGGATAGGATTCGGATACGACAACGTGTTCAACGAACAATGTTTTAGTAGAAATAGTCTTTTCGATGTAACTAGATTATTTTCTTTTCATTGGCTAAAAAATAGAGGCTGTATCGTTTCTAATTGGAACACATGGTTATTTTTTCTTTTATAATTTCTCTCTTAGCATCTTGATAGGGAACGTTGATTAATAAAAATTTTGACTGTTACAAAAAAAAGGGATACAAAAAAAAGGGATAGGATTTGATTGACAATTGTAATCTAATTGTAATTTAATCTAGTGGATATCTAGTCGATCTAATTCATTAACAATAAATATGATCTTGATTAATATATATTGAATATAAAAATTGATGTAAATGCTTAGTAAATTAAATGTGGATGACAAATTATTCACTCGTTATTATCTGAAATACATATATTCGTACATTATATAATTATAGATTAAATTGTAAGTTAAATCGTTGTTATATTCAAAAATTCCTAATAAGTATTTTTTTGTTCTAGAAATTTTTTATTATTTACTTATAAATCAATATTATGGACAAAAGGAAAATAGACCCTCCCATTGATCCATTGTATTATTCACAACCTCAAATACTGTTCACAATTTTACCTTTTTTATTATTATTTACGTTACGCTTTTTAACGATTTCGTTTATTAAAACCATTCCCAGCGAAGTGGGACCCCCAATTGTCTTGGTTATTACTATACCGTAGATGAAAGTAAAATGGAAGTCTCACTCATTACTGAACAAATAAGAATGGAAACTCTCTAGTTGGAGTTTGATTGCTCTTAGTTGTTACTTGATGATGTATGATTTGATACTGTATGCTAGATCTGTTAGGTATTTTCATTCACTTAGATTCGTGCTAATCTTTCAGATTCTTCTTTACAAGTTTTGAATCTTTTCATGTTAGATAGAAAGAAAATATATTAAAGCTCTAGTGATAATCTAGAAAAATTATAAATTATTCACCAGGAGGTTTTGTAATAAAGCAGTCCAATCTAATTTAACTTTTTTTGTATCTTGAAGAAAGCCGATTTCATTAACATTGTAATCAAGAATGTGGCATTTTTTAGATTTATTCATAGAAAAGAACCCCATTTCTATACTTATTGCTATTATTGAAAGAATGTAGAAATTTTACAAAAGCACAAAATAGATACTATTCTTATTATTGAATGTATATGTAATAGGTAATGTAATGTCACTTCCACATATTTGTAAATCTCTATGTGTATATCATGCTAAGATAGTATGTCATTCTCTTCAATGAGCTAGAGTTTACTTAAGAGTATGAGTATGAGGAGTGGTGATAATAATAAGTGTTTAATTTAATATCTAGGGAAACAATGGTAATTAGATTTTGAGTAATGGAGAGTGATTCAGTGTCTATTTTTTAATTATTATTTAATAATTCTATTTATTATCATATAAATTATTTTAAATAACAAAAAATATATAAATTAAATAAAATAGAAAATGTGGAGAAACGATTGCAGGCTTGAATCGGTTCTTTGTTGATTATTCCTCCATGCAAAATATTCGGCCATTTTATTCGGATTCGAAAATTGAGTTTGAGGAATTTGTGTTTGAAACAAGTTAATGGATTAGCAAAAGTGTTAGGTGTGTTTGGAACTTGAAACTGAGTTACGGTTTCCATTGACTCGACCATTGATTCTTCGGATTAATGTAGGGGTTGTTTGGATGGTTTTGGGTTATTTTGGTTAGACATTTTTTAGTTTTTGAAATTGTAGAGAGAAAAATGTTATAAAGTGTTGAGAAAATGTGAAATA
Source organism: Rutidosis leptorrhynchoides (assembly GCF_046630445.1). Lineage (NCBI taxonomy): Eukaryota > Viridiplantae > Streptophyta > Magnoliopsida > Asterales > Asteraceae > Rutidosis > Rutidosis leptorrhynchoides. Next base: position 63,566,355 of record NC_092342.1, read on the forward strand.
GTTTGGTTGTTTGTAATTATATAAAAGTAATAATATAAATTATTAATTTAATAATATTAGTAATAAAATAATAATGCTCCATCCGTCTCAATTTATTGTTCCCTGATAAAATTTAATTACAAAAATTAAGTGAAAGTGATTGTTACATGTACGTTTTGTTTAGTTTTCAGTTTCACTCATACTTTTTATATACTTTTTTGTTTTATATACATAAAGTAAGAGCATAAAATGAGTTAACTTTATTATTCTTATTTATAATGCATAATTAATTTGTGACATTCAAAAAAATAGTACACACTAAATATGGGACGGAGAAAGTAATTTTTATTAAATATATTCATTACCAACATATAGTATTTTGAATAACAATAAAAAACACACGCTCCTGACTCGTCTTATCCGACTTGAACCCCGACGTCGTACCTTGACTGTGAGGCGATGCAGAGGCGGACTGGGGGTGACGGTCGAATTACACCGTCGCCGTCACCCGGCGTTGAAAACACTCACGACTCTGTGTGCTCTAAAAAAAACAGTTAAACTCGCAGTTTTATAATTTCTGTGGTTAATATTTTCATTTTAAGAACAATATAAGTTGATTAACAACGACTTAAGCTATACTGGAATGGAAGTAAATCTTTATATTTCATTAACTATACTGTTTTACAAATTCATATAATATAAAACCTCGTATATATGATCGTTTGCTAATTTGCTATTTACGTATTAATTCAAATAATACACAGAAAAAAAAGTATAGAAGAAAAACACATAGCTAGCATGCATATGGCCACTTGCATGATAAGACTTCAGCCCTCAACTTCCAATGTACTTAATGGATTAGCGAAAGTGTTAGGTGTGTTTGGAACTTGAAACGGAGTTACGGCCTAAATTGACTCGACCATTGATTGTCCGAATTAATGTAGGGGTTGTTTGGATGGTTGGGGTTATTTTGGTTAGACATTTTTTAGTTTTTGAAATTGTAGAGAGAAAAATGTTAGAAAGTATTGAGAAAATGTGAAATAGTTTGGTTATTTGTAATTATATAAAAATAATAATATAAATTATTAATTAAATAATATTAATAATAAAATAATAATGCTCCATCCGTCTCAATTTATTGCTCTCTGATAAAAAATTTTAACAAAGTTTAAGTGAAAGTAATTGTTACATGTATGTTTTGTTAAGTTTTCAGTTTCACTCATACTTTTTATATGCTTTTTTTTGTTTTATATACATAAACTAAGAGCATAAAATGAGTTAACCTTATTATTCTTATTTATAATGCATAATTAATTTGTGACATTCAAAAAAATAGTAGACATTAAAAATGGGACGGAGAAAGTAATTTTTATTAAATATATTCATTACCAACGGATAGTATTTTGAATAACAATCAAAAACACACGCTCCTGACTCGAAATATCCGACTTCGAACCCCAACGCCGTACCTCGGCTGTGAGGAGATGCCGAGGCGGACTGGGGGTGACGGTCCGATTACACCGTCGCCATCACCCAGCGTTGAAAACACTCACGACTCTGTGTGCTCTAAAAACACAGTTAAACTCGCAGTTTTATAATTTCTGTGGTTAATATTTTCATTTTAAGAACAATATAAGCTGATTAACAACGACTTAAGCTATACTGGAATGGAAGTAAATCTTTATATTTCATTAACTATACTGTTTTACAAATTCATATAATATAAAACCTCGTATATATGATCGTTTGCTAATTTGCTATTTACGTATTAATTCAAATAATACACAGAAAAAAAAAAAAGTAAAGAAGAAAAACACATAGCTAGCATGCATACGGCCACTTGCATGATAAGACTTCAGCCCTCAACTTCCAATGTACGTGGTATCTACCCTTGCATGATAAACATATACTCCGTATGTGAAGGTACTTGATATATATTTATTATATTATATTTCTTTTAAATTATCGTCCAAAAAAGAGTCCTCAAATAAACAATCCGGCCAGTAATTTGAAGAAACAACCCCTCCACCACCACTACTATTCTCCTCGGAGTTTGTATTAATGCTACCTGAATTGTCCACCAGTGAAGGAAGATGATTCCACGTGGAAGATGCTGATTTGTCACTCATAAGTCCCATCTGGCACTGGCCCACAACTTGATGATCAAGATCATCATTTGTTTTGACATTATTCATGAAAGTGATTTGTTGTTGGAGTGGTTGAGAGCCACCACCATTTTCAACAGGAAAAAAATTGGTCATTTCTACCCTCTCTTGATCACCTAATTCTTTTAAACAATTACTCGAAAAATATGGATTTTGTTCTTGATTTGTAGGCATCAAATTAGTTGCTAATTTATGATCGCTAACGAATGGTGACGGTTGTTGGAATAGGCTCAACAATTGAAGGTTCTGAGTTAACTGAGTATGTTGTAGCAATTCTTTGAGGTTGGCTAATGCAATTAGTTGTGGTAAGCAAGAAAACAAGTCGGTTTTCGGTTGATGGGTCATTGGGTCGATCCCCATTTGGATTAATCTTTTCTTCAAATGAGTGTTCCAGTAATTCTTGATTTCGTTATCCGTTCGTCCGGGTAGATGTGATGCTATTGTAGACCATCTATATACAAAGTAGTAAGAGAAAGTTAAATTTGGAATACAAAGGCAAAAAGTACTACGAGTACTCTTTTCGTCTCAAACTAACTGTTCATGTTTCTTATTCTATATGTCTCAAAATAATTGTGAAGTTTCAATTTCAGCTAATGTTTTAAATGTGACAGAATGAATTTTGATTGGTTAATAGGTTTAATCAAATTAGGACGGAGAGAGTACTGATTTTTTAAAATGTAAATAACAAGCTAGATGACATACTTATTTCCAAGAATTGAGTGAAGATGAAGAATAGTGTTCTCTTCGTCATTAGAGAATTTTCCTCTTTTGATATCGGGCCTTAAGTAATTCGTCCATCTCAATCGACAACTCTTTCCACATCTTCTCAAACCTACGTATCGAGATTATGAAAAAAGTTAAATTTCGTGTATGTACTTGCAATCTAATAAATCACCATACAAAAATAAATATATTAATATCACAATATGTCAATATGTATAACAATCATATAATTATGGCTTATTAGGAATTATATAGAACAATGTTCAATAAGTGGAACACATTAGCTGTTCGCTCTCAGGTTCACTAGTAATTAACACAAATCTCTCGCGATAGTTTAAGAATACAATTAAGAAAGATCATGTACCTGCAAGTTTAGGGAGAGCTCTCCAGCTTCCATGACCGTGTTTTAGAACGTAATCGGTGAGTTTTTGATCTTCTTCGGGAGTCCAAGGACCCTTTTTGAGGTTGTTTTCATCACAACAAGGAGATCTTCCCATGTTTCAATTAGAGAAGGTTTCTGGTTGTTTTGGAAACAGGAATGGGTCATTTGGTGTATATATATACTGATAGACAGTTGGTCACCTTTTGATTATGGTCTGTCAAAGAAATTACGACAGACAATAATAAGAATTATGATATGACGTGCAATTTTATATTAAATCATTAAACTTTTTAAGTTACTTGTGTAACTAAATAAAGTGGTTATTTTATTTTCATTGTCTTTTTTCATTTGGTCGGATATATATACTCATATATACCTATAAAAAGATAGTTTATTTTGTAGTTTTCATATACGTACAGTTGCAAAGAAATAAGCTTTGCTTGATGAACTTTATTGAGTTGACAAATTTATAACAATGTGAGTGTTCCTTTAATTCATGAATTAGCACGAGATTAACTACATATCTTCTATTTAATCAACTCGGTCAGGGCCAGCTCACAAGGGGAGCAAGCCGATCGACCGCTTGGGTTACAGAGTTTTCAGAGAGCCAATTTTTTTTAATATATATAGATATAATCGAAGATTTGAGAAATAATAGAGTAAACACTACTACACAACTAAAGCAGCGAAAGTCCAAAAACAACAATCAAATGCTTCAGAAAAAAAGAAATTAAAGTTCAGTAGTATTCTAACAATATTACAACAAAATTATGACCAAACCTAATTTTGTACAACAATGATATTAATCGGATCAAGAGAGAGTTCATGGAGATGAAGATGATAGAGCAAATGAAAATAGACGAGGTGATTGGACAATACATGGATAAACTACGGTTTGTATAACAATAGGTTCCGGATGAGCAGTCAAGAATCCAATATTTTGTGGAGATCATGCTACTAGAATATCGAACAATGGTCAGAATGGCAACAACTTTATCCCAAGCGTTTGTGATGGTCAAGATAGCAGAAGGTGATGTGAAAGCTGCTAAGAGTAGTGTGGCAGAAAGTGTGCTACGGCAGTAAAGTCAAGCGACTAGTCAATCTAGTGGTAAGTTGAAGAAATCATCCGGATTCAGTCAGAATGGAAAATCAACTCAGAGTGGAACTGAGTCAAGTCAGAAGATTTGGTGTTATGGGTGTAGATCGTCTCACAGTAGGCCATGTTCAACTTTGACTCAAAGATGTTTGAGATGTGGATTAGCGAGACATGAGATCAAGGCATGTTCATTTAGAGACAGTGTTTGTTGGAACTGTCAGAATAAGGGACACAAATCAACACAGTGTTTGTTTGCAAAGAGAATGAGTTTCGAGGCGGGGTCAGGGTCGCATTCGATGTCAGCCTGAAGATCTTTTGCTCCCACGATAGAACAAAAGAGAAAGAATCCTCATGTGGCTGAAGCTAGAGCTTTTCAGATGGTTGTAGATGTAGCTGCTACTATTGATGACGTGGATACAAGTATGTTATGGTTTTTTTTTGTGTATTGCTTAATTCTAAAATTAATTGCCCTTTGCATTGTGTTTTTACTTCTGTGTTTTGATGAAGTTACATGTTGATAGGTTGTTTATTAGTGTAGAATTAAATTATGGCATGATAATTATTGTTATATTATTTATGTCAACATCTATTTTAGACATTTTAAAGTATTGTACTCCGTGATCCGTTGCCATGTTGTATGTGAATTGCATGTTATATAATCATGTGATTGAATAGATATGTGTGTAATTTTCTCTACTGTTTTGCTATGTGTGACTAGATTAGTTGCGTGGAGCCCGTAGTAATGCTTTGAGGAACTATTTTTCCTTCATTTGGACCCAAGTGACTTTTAGTTGACAGTTAGGAAGTAATCGTGGTTGGTGCTTCCCGTGTTACCTCTTCTGAATATTGGGAAACCCTTGACCTGAAGGGATTTACTGAGTATGTGTTATGACTTGAAGACATGGCCGATTGTTAGACGATGTTTGGAATTGTGATCAAGTATATTGATAAGATAGAAAGGTTGAATCTAACAGTTTTATGACATCTTGGTGTGACAATGGTAACCTTTGAGAATTTGACTGAAAATGTTTGAATTATTTTGGGATTTCAAATAGTGTGATGGCAGCGAACTAAACTTGGATTACTATGTTATGTTGTGATTGTTGGTTTAAACAGTTTTGCTAGATAACGATGTGTAACGAATGACTTGTCGGTTGGTGACATGTTGAATGGATCGTTCCTTAATAACCTTATAGACTGATGGGATTTGTTAACTAGTGATGCAGTGGATTTTTATTGTCTTTTAGATTACCGATGCTTAACCATAAGGTTGTGTTTCTAGGCGAATGTTTGAACTACATAGGATTTTCCTAATTAAGTGACTCATAATGAAAGTATGATTTAGAATAATATACTTACGTCTGGCCAACATAAGTATATTGTGGAAAATCATACGAAAATTCTGGAAAGCTGACGGGAATTTAGATAATTTGAGTTGTAATTCAACTATGGACTGAAGGATGAATAATGAATTAATTGAACATGCAATTACTAGCATTGAAGGTTGTAGTGTATTAAAGATATTGAGTGAGAATGTAGTGACTGGGTAGTGGAATTTATATCTAGTGACGATTTATTATATGCTGGTTTTAGTAGATTAAATACATATCTTGTTGATATAAGTACCGATCTTGGTGAAGTAAATGAAATTCGTTTTGCAACTACTTGAAACTTTGATGGAATTTGACTGGATAAAAAGTTTGATTTGATGGCAATTCGGTGGATTTGATGGTACTAAGCGATATAGTGACGTAATTTGACTATTGGTTGACGACTTGATCGTGAAAATTGAAGTACTTGTGATCCGTAAATGATTTTCTGAGTAAATGTTACTATTTGGAACTTTCATCCGATATAAAAATTAACTATCCTTTGCATTTTATTAAAACCGATGTTAACTTTGACAAAAGAATTTTAATGTGACCAACGATGCAATTGACATAGGATTTGATTGATGATATTAGTGGTTGGGTATTTGAATCTATTGATTAGAAGCTTGTCGATATTGATTCAGTCGGTTATGGTAATTATAGTGGATGTGTATTATTGTTTGGATTAAAACTCGAGACGGGAAATACATAAGTTATGACTAGAACTTGTGACTATTATGATGATGATTGACCAGATTTTAAGGGTGGTAGATTTGAAACACCTCAGATTAGGCCTAGTAGGAAATGATCATTTTGACCTTAAGTTATTATTTACTTTAATAATTGTGTTTATTATAATTATATGTTTATAGTTATCTAGTCGTTTAGTTGAATTCGTATTGTGACAAGGGTCACAGAACATATTTGTTTATTTAAAATGGACCCCATTAGGACTGCCTAACGAGGTGCGTAGTGTTTCTAAAAACTACTAAATACCCGTGCATTATAGGAAGTGGGTTTTAATCCCATTTGATGACTATAAATGTCCATGACTTTTTCATTTTCCCCATTTGGTAACCTTAAAACATTCACGCACCTTAGCTCTCTAATCCTTAAAACTCAAACTTGTTTTTTTGTAAATTTTAGATTAAGTCAAGTTGTGAATCTGTTCCTTGTGATTTCAGTAACTAAAACAAGGTATGTGCTTATTCGGTTCATGCTTTAATCTTTTTCAAATTAGGTTTTTTGGTCAAAGTGATGTTCATATGGTTTTTGAGTTTGATCTAGCATGAAATGTATTTATTATGCTTGTTTGATGCTAGATACACGATATATACTCGTTGTATGACCTTCATGAATTTGCAATTCGACATAACAGTCAGAAATCATGATTTTAGGTATGAAACTTGTTATCATTGTTGTTGCTGCCAGTTCTTCAGCTCCACATGAACGACTGGTTGTTCGTAGGACGAGACCTCGTTCATACGACCGACGTGTTGTATTAGTAACCCTGATTTGATTCTTGGTCCGTATGAGAGAGATGTTGGTTCTTACGAACCATATGCTGGTTCGTGTGTACCAGGTGTCAGTCGTGCGAACTACATGTGGTGCCCAAACCTCTTTTGTTTAGCTAACCCATACGAATGTCATGTTGTTCGTACGAATGTCATGTTGTCCGTACGAATGAGCCGATGGTTCATGCAAACCACACTGTTGTGTTCTTGTCCTTGTATGACTTGTCCATACGACCAAGATGTCATCTGCATGAATGAGGTGACTCATTCGCACGAATGAGTGTCACTCGTACGGATGACCTAGTCAGTTTGTTGTATGAATTGTGATTTTGTTGTGTTAATCTGATCTATTTTTAGTATGTTTAGATTCATTGTCCATTGGTATGCGATGCTTGTTATGAATTTTTGATTGTGCTCAAATGTTCTATGTGTGTTAAACCATTTATTGCATAAGAATGTGACCTTAGAATGGGATCGGTGGTCATTTTGACCTATTTGATGTGATCATGTATAATCCATTGCTTTGGTTATGAATATAATTGAGATATGATTACTGACTTGATTTGTATTATTCTCGGGTGATAAAGTGAAAGTGAAGGCTCAGTAATGTTAGACTACTGAGTATGTTGGTAATCAGTGAGTGGATCTGTCTATGGATATAATATAGAGTAGCAAGTTGTTCTACTATAGGTATACTGTATAGTTAGATTGCCATGAGTTAGATCGTTTCCATGTGTTATATGATTGTTGATATGTTTTTGTTTATGTGATACTATGTGCACAAAGTGTTCAGTTGAAAGGAGTCGACCTTGATCTGTTAGGCTAGGCTCAAGAGGTCAACCTTGATCTGTCAGGTTGGGTTCGAGTGTTACTAAATTACTATCTATGAAGTATAGTTTTGAATGACACATGTGTTGCGTCTAAATTACTATACGAAGGAGTGAGTAACACGAACTGTCGGTAAACTCTAGCCCGATCAGCTAGTGGTTGCAGGCCTGGCCAGACCGCCTAGCCTCTTATGGTTGTAATCGCTATGCTTTGAGCAATTAATATGTTGTGGATGTAAGTTGATGTAATTACTATAGTTGTTGTATTGTTGTTATAACTTCTATGAGGTGATGTTTCTATGTTAGTGTAACTTGTTACTGTATCACTAATAGCTCCAATATATCTACTTATGATACCTCTATCATTAAGGGTCTTCCAAATCATCTTTCGTGGGACACAATCATAGGCTTTTTCCAAGTCTAGAAAAACCATCTCTAAGCTCTTTTGTTTTTTCATGTACTTCTCCATAAGGCTCCCAATAATATGAATTGCCTCAATCGAAAAGCGCCCAAGCATGTAACCAGATATGTTCTCTGAAACATTTGTTTTGCATCGAAGTCTAGTCTCAATCAGTTTCTCCCAAAGCTTCATAATATGAATGAGTAGTTTTATACGCTTATAGTTTCCGCATATTTGAGCATCCACTTTGTTCTTTTAAATGGGATTAATCTCACTAAGTAGCCATTCTGTAGGCATTTTAGAGCATCTAAGCGTCTTTTTAAAAAGACATGTCAACTACCTAACATCATCATCACCAAGACACCGCCACACATCTATGGAAATAATAAAACATAATTGCAAATTGATATTTGAGAGAAAAAAATAGAAAAGATAAATAAATAAGAAAATAATAACCAGCCGATGAGTGCCCACCAATTTTGTTATGGTGCCCATTGAATTTATGATCGACGTCTCCCCACAACGCCCCAACAACGTGACACCACACTTGTTTTTGGTATTGTGGAGGTCCACATAAGAAGCCACACCTCACAGCAAGGTTGCAAAAGACGTGAGACGGGATCGAGACGGTCGGGTCTTAAAAAAGGTCGAGACGTTCGAGACGGGGTCGAGAGGGGGGTCGAGACGGATGTTGATCAATGTTGACTTTTAATATATAAGTATATAAATGTATATATGTATACATATTTTAAAGCCAAAAGCTTTAGTTGACTAATTTGTATTCATAATCGATATCACCGTTAATTTAATACAAGAAATTTAAACTAAATTACGGCAAATTTGACCGATGTTAACGAATTTCTGGTTTTTCCGAATTTTGACAGACTTTGACCCGATTTTTTTCAACTTTGACCCGAATTTTGACCATTGATTGTCATATTAAACGGTTATCTTCGAGACGAGACGGGGTAGTCACCAAACCGTCGTCAAGACAGGGTCTTTTGAAACAGTGCCTCACCTGCCCCATAACGAATGGTTCTTAACGATACTTAGTTAACCGGTTAAATAACACTTTGGACACCTGATAACCCGTTAGCTAATTAATTACATTAAAATTAAAACATAAACAAATTTGAAAAGTTAATATAATCTTTTTATTTTAAAAAAAAATGATTGTCAAACCGATATAAATATTTTTTTTGTTGGAGCAAAAAAAAGGTTTAATAAACTCAACACAAAGTTGCTGATCTCGTATGCGTGTTAGTGCAGTATTAATTCGAGAGTGATGAAAATAGATAAAGTGCACTAATACATAGATGATTTTAGCAATTTTGTCTCAATTCAATTTAATGATAATTTGATACGACTGTTCATGTAAATTTTTCCTTCTAGAAGATATTTCTACTATCTGATACTTTTGTCAAAACTGGTTGTTGCACAAATGGTTCAAATGCTACGTAACTAAAAGTAATTTTATTCTATACGGGAATAACCTTGTTAGTCAATCGGCCCAATTTCTAATACGTCTTTATAATTGACATTCAAAGATATGATTTAAAATTAGTGTTAACCTAATCATGATATATCTTTTACTTTCTTGGAACAAAATAAAGGAAACAGAACCCAAAAGAAGACGAATCAAAAGCAAATATCATGCTTATACATGCTACTTTTTTCAAATAAACTGTTAAGAGATCTCACATATACACGGCCTAATCAATTTATATTGTAGTCGTTTTTAAATTTTAACCATTATCTAATCACTTTAAGATAAGCTGCAAGTTTTAAGTGACAATCGAATCTAAGACATGTTATGAGCATATTTAAGCGCTTTCGACAATTTCCTTATCACTTGTTGCCAGGGGCGAGTCTACGTTTTACGCGAGGTGACGAACACTACTAGTTTGAAAATTTTGTGTAGAAAATACACTTTAAAATGTATAGGACACCACTAAATTTAACTACAGGATCCCATATGTTTTTCGAATTAATAGCATTTCCTTTAAACTGTATAGAATACCACTAAATTTAACAAGTCTTACCTGATATATACTTTGAATTTGTACATTTTTAAGGTAAACAATCATTAAAATAACATCCAAATATAATTAGTACTAAAAAATATCAAGACCCCATTTAGTTTCATTTCTGAAATCGCCACTGCTTGTGGCCTTCTCCATATATTATTGTCGGCTTTAACAAATAAATTACCAAGCACAACTACTACACAAGATTTCAAGTCAATGTTAAGATGTATCAATAGTAAATCAAAATAAAAGAATGTAATTGATAACACCAAAATAAGTTGTGAAAGCTTGTTGTTTCAAAAACATGTGTATCGGCAGGGACATGTTAGCCCTGTGTTGACTTTGTCAACCCATCCAGCGGTCCCCGGTATAGATAAAGCTTGTATTGTCGATTTATAGATAACTAAGCTAAAACATTCAACAATTTTTTGCGAAGAAACCACGTAAGCGGTTGATGCTTCGACATCTCAATATCACACACTATTTTCTTGCCACCAAAGCCTTTATTAGCTGTCCGCTGCTACGGTGTGAATCTTGAGAAGTACTATCAAACATGTTACGGGTGATAATGAAATGGAGATTGCATTTTTCTGTTCACAAATAAACCAAAATTCAGAAAATATACTAATTCTCGACTTAGTAAAAGCAAACAGAACATAATACTTGTCTAGTACTGTGTTAGTTACTGTATTTTTGTTTTTCTGCAAAATAGATTAAAGAACACCATTGTGCTCTCACAATGGAGACAAATTTCTATTGATTAATAAAGTGGGGTAAAGGGACAACATTCAAAATAAGTTAAGGTTAATGGATACCTTGGTTCGTAAGGAACTGTAAAACGGGACCCAGTTGCGATTGCATGATAGGCAACATAAAGGAGGCCAAGATGAGTATCACGTGATGCCTCAGACAATCTCCTTCGAACACCAACATACAGTTCTCCATTTCCCTCCCTGGGAAAAAGATAAACAAAGAATCAAATATTGTGAACTGTAAATAAAAGTTAAATGTATAAATTCAATAACAATTTTCAGGTCCGGTTGTTCTTTGTATATTAAACTTACCGTAGAAAGATGACATCATCACCAGGTAGCAATTTCTTTTCACCAACAAACTCACTCCATCCAGTAAGTTCACCTGGGACATATATTCAAAGTTGAAAAAGACGTGAGACGGGGTCGACACGGTCGGGACCTTACAACGTCGAGACGGGGGTTGAGATAGACGTTGACTGGCGTTGACTATATATATATATATATATATATATATATATATATATATACACGTATTTTAAAGCCAAAAAACCTTCGTTGACAAGTTTGTACCTCTAATCGCTATTATTGTGAATATAATATGGAGAACAAATAAAATCGCTGTTCAAAAAAAAATTTATGGAGTACAAAAAAGTAACACTAAACTACGTCAATTTTGATCAATTTTAACCGGATTTTTGACGTTTGACCGGTGTTGACCCAACCTTTCCCGCATATATATATATATATATATATATATATATATATATATATATATATATATATATATATATATATATATATATACACACACACGTATTTTAAAGCCAAAAAACCTTCGTTGACAAGTTTGTACCTCTAATCGCTATTATCGTGAATATAATATGGAGAACAAATAAAATCGCTGTTCAAAAAAAAAATTATGGAGTACAAAAAAGTAACACTAAACTACGTCAATTTGATCAATTTTAACCGGATTTTTGACGTTTGACCGGTGTTGACCCAACCTTTCCCGCATTTGACCCGACTTTTGACCGTTCACCGATTTATTAGAAGACGAGACGGGGTCGAGACGGGCTAGTCACCAAAACGCCGCAACGGACGTCGTTTACAACATTGTTCACAACTAGTCAAAGCCCAATATAATAAAAAAGAAAAATTCTTTATGAATTCAGAAAAAAGAACATATATATACAGTATATATAGATATGATACATTTATTAGAAGAAACTAATAAAAAAGTCTAACCTTCAAGTGTATGAGAAAAACGCCATTGATTGCCACGAATATCGAATGCGACTAATTCTCTTGAAGGTGGCTTCAGGGACGCATCCTGAGTACAAAACTCATAATTAGTACCTCGAACTAATAGATGAAAAGCACAAGTAGACACCATCGGTCCCACAAAAGCTAATAAAGCTTAATTTACCAATTGAGTCAAACAGCCAACTTCTGTAATTGTGTGGCAGAAAAACGGGACAACGCAGCTTGGAGGTTGTGGAAGTACTGGATCTTGTATTGGTACTATTTCGTTTCGCTGATTCATTCATACAAAATAAGACCATGAGGGCTAACCGAGGAGAGTATAATTTCAACTATAATTAATAGGTAAATATTCTTTATTTGGATAACATAATATAACTCAATAAGCTCACATTATGAACCGGCAAAAGTGTTATTTCAGCATACACTTGTTCTGTCTCCGGCTCAGCCTGAAATATCCAGATTCTATAGTCAATCGTATAGGTGGTATAAAAAGTATAAAATAAGAAATCTCAAAGGGCTTAGCTTATTTTACTTTGATTATACATACATATGTGCGTGTGTGCGCGTGAGTGTGTATGTTATTATATATATACATAATCTGTTATTTAACCAACTATTGAACACAACCTTAGATCTCAATTAATATCTTCATAACTCGTCAGAAATGAACTTATATCCAATAATATACTCCGTATAATATATAAATAAATAAATAAATAAATCTTTATGATGAACTAAACTTACGTAAAGCTGCACATCCAACACATAGCATAATATTTTGTCAGGCAAGCATATATCAGGGAGCTCCTCCTCTGACCCATGATGCATTGAGGCCTCCATCTGTGAGAACAAAAATATCATATAACAAAACTTATAATCTGCAATTACTGTATAATGATGAAACAGTTATATCATATTCACAATTATCAGATAAAGTCTCATAAGAAGATGAAACAGAACACCTGTTGTCTGTGTCCTTTCACATGGTAGTACACGTGTTGTCCAGCACTCGGAACACAAATAGACAGTCCCGCAGATGCGTGCCATAGATTATAGCACTCTGCATCAATTGGGTGTCCTGAAAATCAAGATATATAATAGTCAACATAGGTCAAAAGTTGTAAAAATAGATAAATATGCAGATACCAGCTTTCAAAAACTAATCAATTATTACCAGATGCCCGATAGTTGATAGCGGATTGACTGTTCGACATGGTAACAAAAGTAGAACTCCGTAGCAAAATTTAATGTGGTTGTTTAGAGAAGGATGTGTTATAAGCCAATGGTATCAAGCAAATATATAGTTCAGATTTTCGGTTACGATCTGCTTTCGGGCCTTAAAGTCCGTGAAAAAAAGCCGGTGTTAACGTATTCCGCCTCGACCCCATAGAAAACGCATGACACACTCACGCGATAGATGCATACGTTACAAACCCCTTGCATGAATTTTTGTTTCCATTCTCATCAAAAGTCTCCACAAAAGGACAGTCCCAAATTCTTCTTTTAAGTTTGTACATATAGTAATATCAATCACTAATCAAAACAGGACGCATGTAAGCCACTGGTATTTCCATTACAATCTGCCATCTGGCCGTGTCACATGATAAATCATATGCTATGAATCCCTTTAGACCCGACCCAACCCGACCCAACCCGACCTGACCATCTAAAAATTCTGACGCGTTCGACCCAACCAAACCCATTTAGACCTGACCTTTAATGTGTTTATCCTTCCATTCTTGCGAAGACTCAAAAAACGGCAACCGGTCATTTCTTTTCAGTTCGCCCAAATCCAATAGCTTTAACGTTGTCTGAAAAATACTTAAAATGTCGTAAAAGCACCGCTACAAATATAAATTTTATACCTATTTTTCTTATTCAAAGCTTCTTGGATCCTAAAAAACACTTGATTATAGATATTTGAAGTATCATTGCTTCCCTCCAATCACATTGCACCTACCCCGCCACCATTATTGAATTTAAAATTCAAATCCACATACTCACCTTCACTGTAATCCATTGGCATAACATTTGCATCATCACTTTGGTCTTGAACTTGAATATCAAGTGAGGTATGCCCTGCATCGTTCTTTTCAAACTTTAAGAATTCAAAGTTACGGTCCTATTTGCAAGCAATATCTTTGATCCACCCAGATCTTCGAGAAGCATTTGAGATGACAGTAGGGAAAACATTGCCTAGCTAATCTTCCCAAAAGCACAGTAGAAATTTTAACTTTTTTTGAGACATAATTGTTACACTTGACTGTGTTTCCAGTTAAAACGTGATGTATGAAGCTTTGTAATGGCTCTGATTGTTGGTTCGTGTGGTTAGTGACATATGAATTGGCATGTCGACAACGCAAGTTTTCATTAAAAGTAATGCTTGAGATTTGTAGGTTATCATTATGGGATGGTGTGAGTGGGGTTCGGAATTAGTTAGGGTGAAATTGAAGTGATTGGCCGAAGGAGAGGCTAAAAAGGGTTGAAAATGTCCATGGCATATTATCGTTAAAGGCGGTTGAAGGAGGTGGAGGTTGTGAAATAATACTGTTGGAGGTGGGGTGGGGGAATATTCTCAGTGTTTCAGAACTCGAAATTACTCGGCGAGTACTCGGTTTTTGCAACTCGGGAAGTAATTGGCAAGTACTCGGTCAAAAGTCAATCAAACTCGGCTAAAACTCGGGATTACCCGGTAAATCGGCCATAACTCGGTCAAAACACGGAATTACTCGGAAATTCCATAAGAAATAGGTAAATATATCAGCATGGTTGCAAAACTCGGATTAAATCGGCGAGAACTCGCCGAGTTATCGTTTTCAGTAGCTCACCGAGAACTCGATGGCTAACTCGGCCTATAAATCGGTCAACCGCCGGTCAACGGCGGTGAACAGCCGGTCAACGGCGGTCAATTATTCAGATCTCGCCGGAAATGACAGGAGAAAGAAAAGAAGATGAGAGAGGAAGGAAACAAGTTGAAACCGGTCACAAAGTAGGTCGTAAGTTGCTTAAATCTGCTGTGACTTTTTGAATTTTATTAAAGTTTTTTGTGGAAAAGAAGATAAGAGAGAGAGAGAGAGAGAGAAAAGTTACTCTGTAAGTTGCTTAAATCTGTACTCCATCTATTTTCTAGGCATATTATATACCATTATTTATATTTAAATATATATTATAATTATTAAATTATATTATATATTTATTTATATTTATATATTTTTATATATAATACCAGATTCACTTTAGATTAATTTCTTTTACTTTTGGCAAATGACAATAAAAGTCCCTAAAGTTTAACAAAATCAAAATAACATGAACATACTTGATATATTATACATATATATTGAAAATAATTAGTTATATTAGAAAAGTCAACAAAAGTCAACATCCGAGTACTCCTCCGAGTTCTCCCCGAGTCGCCGATTACTC
Source organism: Rutidosis leptorrhynchoides (assembly GCF_046630445.1). Taxonomy (NCBI): domain Eukaryota; kingdom Viridiplantae; phylum Streptophyta; class Magnoliopsida; order Asterales; family Asteraceae; genus Rutidosis; species Rutidosis leptorrhynchoides. The sequence continues at coordinate 63,582,279 of NC_092342.1, forward strand.
CTCAAAAACCTCCGGCCGAGTACTCCCCGAGTCGCGAGTTTTAGAACCTTGTATATCAGTCAATACTCGGTCAGAATCAAACTTGGTCAATATCTGAGTACTCCCCGAGTTTCCGAGTACTCCCTAAAAAGTCTTGACAGAGTACTCCCCTAGTAGAGATTTTTGCAACCTTGAATATCGCCATTAAATTTTGTTGGAGGAGGTGTAAGTTGAGAGAGCATTTTTTATAGAGCAAATCCTCCCACAAATAGGTAATGATAAACATTAATACAACAATTTTAACGTTAACATATAGGAACGTTTGCCCATTTGACCCATTAACCATTTCAACCCGTTACCCAACCCAACCTGACCCATTGAAAATTTTACCCGTTTGACCCATGACCCATTTCAACCCAAAACCGTTTTGACCCGTTACCCAAATCGACCCAACCTGACCCGTTTTCCAGGTATAGTTACAAGCTCGGGATGATGAGACAAATGTAGCATTTATATCCGAGCTCGTCATAAAACCAGCTCGGCAACCAAGATGGGTTACGAGCTCACAATTGATGCAACATTTTGATTCATACTCATCACCAGTTTGGCAATCAAAATGAGTTACGAATTTGAAATGGCGAGACGGGTATTTAATGTGGGAATGAGGTCCCAATGATGAGAAGTATCTTTTGACAAAGATGAGTTCCGAGTACTGCCCGAGTTGCCGAGTACTCCCTAAAAATTCCCGACTAAGTACTTCTGAGTATCGATTTTTGCAACCTTGAGAAACAAACAGTGCAGTTAAAGAAGGAAAAAGATAATTTATTTTCCTAACAAAAATGAATAAATCAGTGTCAATATTAACCATCTTTATATAAACCATGTTGTTGTTTTTTTTATATGAAATATGTACGTATGATCAAGACTTAAACAAGTCTGCTAATGAGTTTGTAAGAGTCACACAATTTGTCAGTACAGTACACAAAAGTCTAAACCTCAACATGCCAGTCACAGTAACTGTCAATTATGAACCAGGTTGTCACTCAATCTGGGTTGTTTTTGCTTCTTAGTCTACGCATAAGAGCAATTACATATCTTAAAAAATGCCTAAGTTCAAAATAATGTATCCCATCATATATCAATAATATACAAATACTTGCCACTTTGAGAGCTGCAGTTATTTGGAAGCTTATTCTGGTGGATTGCAAGTATAGTTTGGGTTAATTGATTTTTGAGGCTTTTCAGATTGTATTGGTGATTCATGTATCTGCTTGATTGTCTTGTTGGGCTGTATGTTTTATTTGTTGTTGGGCCGAGGGTATGTCCAGCCCGTGTATTGTTTTGAAAATTAATATATTTTTCCGTTTGCCTAAAAAAAAAAATATGCAAATACATAACTGATTATCAGGGCAGTATATAATGAAGAAAGCAGAAAGAAAGAAATGCATACCTTTGATTCAAAAGAACTTTGAATTTTAATGAAGTACATTATCAGAACGTTTATATCAGCTTACAACTTTCGGGTACATATACATCTGTACCAAATTAAGAATGCATCAAACTTGATTCGCATAGCTTGGATTTAAGTCGCTAAACGTTTGAGCAATATCCAGTTCATTCGAAAATCTAATGAATAAGGTAAGGTGCAATGGAGAGAAATGATTAAAATGCTTTTTAAAGGATATCAAGAACATCAAAAAACCTCATTTCGTATTCAATTGACAAAATTCTTCTAAGAGATTCTACATAATACCACTCAAACGCTTGGATGCTTTCTCGAATTCAACAAAAGAACACAACAAAACCCGATTTGACACCATTTTTTATTTTTTTTGGAAAAGCCCAATTAGACACCAATTAATCTACAAAAGTGCTTCAGCTCCGGCAACAATCTCAAGTATTTCATTTGTAATCTTAGATTGTCTTTCACGATTATAAACCGACGAAAGACTCTTCTTCAAATCAATTGCATTATCAGTAGCATTACTCATTGCATTCATCCTAGCAGCAAGCTCGCTTGCTAACGATTCCTGTAACGCCCTCAAAATCTGATTATTCAAATAAAGAGGCATCAATGCATCAAGAATCTGAACAGGATCTTGTTCAAACTCCATATTCGGTAAAAACCCTTTACTTTTACCCGTCAATTTATCTCTCTCCACAAACAATTTCCCTTCTTTTGAAGTTAACCTAAAGAATTCGTCTTCACTTGCATCAACCGAATTACCGTTCCCGTCACGAATTTCCCCTTTAGCAGATAAAGGAAGCAACGTATGAATAACGGGGTTCGATCTAACCAAAGAAACAAACTTTGTGTACAAAAGCTCAACTTTATCAACTTCTTCACTTACAAACAAAGAGAACACGTCATCAGCTATAACTTGCGAGTCTTTTGCAGTCGGATAACCGTCTCCTTCGATAAACCGATCAACCGAAATATTCGGTCTTCTTATAAAATACGAATTACCCTTTTTCCCGACGCTAATAACAGTGTAATCTAGTCCCTGATTCTTCAATTCAGCGATTCGGGTTTCGGCTTTTCGAAGAACAAAGTTGTTGAAACCTCCACAAAGGCCTCTGTCTCCTGTAATTACAACAAGGGCGACTTTTTTAACAGGTCTAACGATCGTTAACGGTACGTCAACGTCTTCTGACTGGAGTTGTTGGTTGATGCTGTAGAGAACGTCTATAAGTGCTTCAGAAAACGGTCGGCCGTTAACTACTGCTTCTTGGGCCCGTCGGACCTTTGCTGCTGCTACAAGCTTCATTGCTTCAGTGATTTTTTGCGTGTTTTTCACGGTAGCAATACGTTGTCGAAGGTCACGAAGATTGCACTTGATTAGTTGGAAATTTGATAATCTTGAAGGGTGGGAGGTATTAGATTGAAATAATCTCGAATGATGTTGAACGAATAACTTATTGGTGTAGTGAATCGGGTGGTCTGAAGATACAGATGGCGAGAACTTAAGTTGAGACATTGATTTTGAAAAGTTCTTGCTAGGGTTTTAATGGAAGTATTTTGACAATGAAGTTTATCGAAAATTCCTAGGATCGTGTCAACAATTAAAAATTAATAATGTCCTTTTTCTACTAAAATCGGTTTTGAATACCTGCAAGAAGAAAAAGCAACACTTTTTATAAACTTCAACATATCAAAGCCTCATAATCAAATTTCAAAATCTCAATTTAGAATACATTATAACTGCAGCTTACAACTTACTAAGGCAGCCATAATTTTTTATTTGAAACATATTCCTAATTACATCACCAAAAACTAGTCGATTTAAACGTCTTCTTTCACATCAAACCAATCACAACAATGCTTCAGTTAAACCCTAATTTCATATTATCCTTTAAAACATCAATACAATTATAAAATCATGCATATGCTACAATATGAAGTAATTCTTAATTACATCATCATAAATTTACATAACTGATTGGTATTAGCTGACGTCATTCGAAATTTAAGTGGAATACAAGTACATAATGTATGAACTTTGTTTATTTCAATATAGAGATAACTAGCAGCTGAAGTGGTATAACTAACAATACATTGTGATATCATTAGCATTAAAATCATGGATGTATAATTAAATTTGATTACTTCATTACAACAATCGATGAAGTTGAATAGCTGCATTTTACATAAAAACAATGAAATGCAACATAGAACCCTAATTAGAGACAGAAATAAACATGATATAAGAGAAATGAAGGTACCTAAAATCTGGATATGTGTTACAGATACTAACAAGACATGAATGAATTACCGCTGGATTTTCACTATATCGATTTGGGTCTACTTTGAAGCATCGCAAGATAGATAGCCCTGGTTTGGGTTTTTAATTGTTCTCGCAAAAACTTTTGGGTTCAATATGGGCTTATATTGTTTCTAAACATGTGTATCGCCAGGGATATGTTAGCCCTGTGTTGACTTTTGTCAACCCATCCAGCGGTCCCCGGTGGTCCACTGAAGCTTGGCGAAACACCATCACCCATTTCCCCACAGCATGCCAGGCCCGATAAACGAATTTGCATTGTCATTGTTTCAATCTTCGCATGCGTGGGACCAAGGGATCATTTGGGCCCGGTAAGAATGGTTTTTGATCCAATTATTTGGAAAATCCTCACCTAGTGGGAATCGAACCCTCACCTCCCCTAAGAGAGATAAAAGTTGTTTACATTTACGCTTTTTTATTCTACTTTCTTTGTGTTTGGCACACCAACTAGTTAACAGCTTGAATTTATAACTTTAATAGGATTGTTAGAGCACAGGGAGTCGTTCGGTGTTAAATCTCAGTGTTAAATTTAACACTGGATTTAACACTGAGGCCAAAATAGGGGAAATGCTTCAGTGTTAAATTATTATTTAATTATTTTTTTAAAACTTTTAATAATATTATTTAACACTTTTATATTATTTGATTATTATTTTTAATACATTTTAAATTATTTGTATTCATTATTTAATTTATTTTAATAACACAAATTAAAAAAAAAAACACACACAAATATATAAAATAAATAAATATAAATATATTGAAAGAATAAAAGTACTCCATTTAGCCTAATAATTTGGCCTATATTTAGCCCATTTCTTTTCTTTAAAATCAAGCATGTTACCCTAATAATTAAAGAAGAAAAAAAGCTGCAGCTCATCGTCTTCTTCATCTAGTCAGCTGCAACTCACAAAAATAGAAAATAATTAAAGAAAAAAAACTAACTGAATAAAAAAAGAAAGAAAACCATATGATTCAGCGTCGGCTAGGCAACGGTGGCTGAAAACGGTGGATTTTAACGGTGATTTAACGGCGGGAGGGAGTGGGATTCCCACCGTTAAAATGGTATAACGGCGAAAATAATCGTCGACTCCTGGTGCTCTTATAAGTTTTGTTTAATATATATATATATATATATATATATATATATATATATATATATATATATATATATATATATATATATATATATATATATATATATATATATAAAGTACGGAGTATAGTTTATGAAAAGTATAAACTCTTAAAAAAAATTAAACTATCAATAGTGACTTATGAAAAGAAATAGAGCTTATTAAATGAAAAATAAGTTTCAGCTTGTTTACCAAATATTTATAATAAAAATATGTTTCAGTTACCAGCTTCAGAATTAAACTTCAGCTCCAGTTCTACTACATAAGTTCCAGCTCAAACAATAAGCTCAAGCTAATTTCATCTAAACACACTTTTTGTGAAGAGGTAAAACTAAAGGTTAATGATTAATCAACCCCAAAATTGATAGGTATATACAAAAATTCTACAAAGCTTTCGGTGGATAATGTTAGCATAAAGCAACAAAGTCACAAAGGTCAAATTACCATTTTAGGTAATTTGACTTTAGGATCAGAAGGTGTCAACTTCATCATTTCCCAATATAGGTCATCACAAGAGTGCATATGCAGCTGAAATCATTGGATACAAGTTACAAGACAAACCGCAGACTTTCCCTTTATGTAAAAGTGGTTCCAAAGTATTTTATGGATCCTAACTTAAACTATAAGTAACTGTTGTAATGTATTGTGTATAAAAGAACACTTACCAGCCCGTAAATAATTCAATTCAATTGTATCAAATATTATCATTCAATACGAAATCAAATTATCTTAAAATCAGATAAGTCCGACTGTCTAACGACTAAGCAGCAATGAAAATTTTCCTTTTTTTTTGTCTATTGAATCCATCATGTTTATGTACTGATGAATTGTAATGTACAATTCATTGATGCATGAAAATAGTAGATGTAACAATTTTTGTGTTGAATTTATCAACTGATTAAATGATTGAAACACAGGGCCGTTGCGACGATCATAGTGATCTCCTCTGGTACCTACTGGTATGTCAGGCACCGGTTGGTCATGAACATCGTAAGGCGATTTCATCCGGCTAATGAGAAGGCAAAGGAGGTTGTCTCGATCTCTCTTTGCTTTAGCCTCAACACACAAAACTAAAAAGAGTGTTGATTTTTTTTTTTTTTTCAAAAAACATAATTCAAATAAACTATGAGCAGTACATGTTCAAATTATCAAAGACCTATTGATATAAAGATGGTAACATCGAATCTTGATATGTTGAAGTCTTAGAGAATGAAAAAGTAAATGAGTATAATTTTGGTGTATAGTTTGTATATTCAATTCATTATTTAGAAATAAAATTATATTATCTTCTCGGTAAATTGCATATTAATGGTCCGCAAACCATGTCCTAAATTGAGTTTGTATTGTTCCTTTACTTGGTTGTAGTCCTTTTTTTTGTTGTTGTTGTTTTGGTTTTTAGTTTGTTGTGGCTTTAAGTTTGTTTCATTTCTTTCTTTCTAGGGTTTTTTTTTAGGGTTTCTTTTTTCTGGATTGTTTGTCTGTTTTCGTTTAGATGAAAGATTCTCGTTACAGTTATATTGAAGTTCTCCAAATTTCTTTGAAAAAGATGTCCTACACATACATCGAATATACTAGTAGATAATTACAAACATAGATTTAAATATGATTTGATAATTTGATGCAGTTAGTACAATAAAAATAAGTAGCAAATTAGGGTTTGTAGGGTGTTGGAAAGCAAAAGAAGGTTCCAGCTGCGGATAAAATTACCAATTTGTAAAAAGTCTACATTACATGACAGAAGGGGTGCGAAAAGATGAAAATACCCCTGGAATGTGGTGTAATAAGACGAAAATACCCTTGATGTGGGGGGGATTGCATGTGGATGCTTTGTCACCCTTAACTTCTCAAATATGCAATTTATAGTGTATTAAAAAATGCGAATAATCTGCCATCCCTTAATTATGAATAGTAACATCCTTATATATGAATAATATACAATAATTTTTTAATTCTTTGATCCAGTTACACACTGAGTACATCAAAATTTTATATTGCTATTTAATTTTCGTAATTTGGTACCCTTATTCGTAAATTCTGGTTTCGTCTCTACCTGACGTGACATGATCTACAGTGAATGGCCTTTGTCTAATGATATATAGATTATTTTTTGACAAAATTACACGGATGGTCCTTGTGGTTTGCTCAAAAATACACGGATAGTCCAAACTTGATTTTTCCAATTTTTTAGTCCAGAAGTACCCGTTACCACCGTGTACTTGTCATCGTTAACCCCAGGCATGTGCCAAGCACACGAGGGTATTTTGTCATTTTACACAAGCTTAGACTATCCATGAAACTGAAACCCATATCATATCATTACAAATCAAAATGAAAAACCCACTTCAGAATTTTTTCAATCATCTATACACTTGATAATCTAGAGGAAGAACTCGTTGAGTGTAAATGGGTATCCATGGAACAAAAGCTTTGTCAGCCAATTCTTTTTTCTTTTTGATTAACACCAATGTTGACTTTTCAATGAGATAAACATAACGGCGATATCGATATCGAATGCTCTCATTTGTCACTCACACACGCGTTAGGAGGAAATCCAATTCGCGACGATAGTACCATCGAAGTTTGGGAGAACTCCCCAGAGACTTTCTCAAATCGCATTGATGTTGACATTGCCATCAAAGGTTGAAAACCCCTGCTTTGAGTGTGAATCGTACTTGAGTTGGCAGTACCCCAAGTTGGATCACACCATATACCACTCAAGCCAAGCTTAGGTGGTCTTTTTTTTACAGCGATTGGGATCACCCTAGGGGGACTAAACCACCCGTTGCGATCATCTTCCGTTTTGACTATGCTGATGCAGCGATAATAACCCCGCCCTCATCGCTGCCCGGGAGGAAACCTTGAAACCGATCCAAGGGCACGACCAAGTAAAAACCCCCTCCCCTTTACCTCCAAACGATATGAGAAAGGTGTCATGAGTGGATACTTCATGGCATGGATGAAATTGTGTTTTTAATATGTAGCCAACGGGGGTCGAACTTCCGACCTCCTCTAAAGGAGGCAGGCCACCAACTGCTGGACCACGTCACAACTTTCCAAGCTTAGGTGGTCTAATGATGTATATATAAAAATAAAATGACTAGGAAAATTATGAAAAATGAAATAAACGAGGTTCATGTCATATATACGGTATGCCGTATGCGATAAATATAAAACGGATAAATGGATAATTGTTCAAACTATCCAGAATAAAAAAGAACGTTATTCAAATGATGTCTAACCGATTTATCCCGTTACTATTTTTTACCCAAGAAATACTTCTAGTAAGATTTAACCTTAGAACCATTCTAACGATTTGAGCACCTAAACAAATAGGGAGGTGATTCTCACACACCACTTACACGTAATTATCTATTTTACCCTTAATTACACTTACAATAATAATATAAGTTCAACTTCCTAGAGTAATCTAGAGGCATAACTGTAATTTTATGAAACAAAAGTGTAAATAGATCAAAAAGTGGTGTGTGAGAATCACCTCCCAAACAAATATGCTATTGAAAAGCAACAAAATTCTTTTAATATCCTGAAACGGCACTTCAGTAGGAAAATTCAAATTTCCGCATTACTCTTTCACCTTTTCTGATCAATAATACCTTACCGTTTCATCCTAAATCATGATATCGAAGCATCCGTTTCAACCATCGTACCCAAATTCTATACCAATTAATCCGACTCGTTTTCAATGGAATTCCAAAAGTCTCCCCAAACCCAATTTAACCAATCGTCTAAAACAACCATCTTTTGCTCGCAAATCCAGTATTTATCGTAGGTGGAGTCACGAAATCGTTAAGCCTGGTCATCATTAACAATACATTCAAGATTTTTGGACCAATTAAGAGCTTCGCCTGGAAACAAGGTATCTTACATTTTCATCAAATTCGTAAGTCTTGAAGCCGCAGATAAGGCTATTGGCACTATGAACAATTCAAGGTTTTATGGTAGATTCCTCTCAGTGGGATGCGCTAAGGTTGATATGAATGGTGGCAAAAATAAGCCAGTGAAGGTCAAAACTTTTTCTGGCAAGAAATCACCGGAGATCATGTTAACAGTCGAGAAAAATATTCAAGGTAGAATGAATAGTGCTCCTTTGATTGTTGATAAATCACCAATTCATGCTGAAAAACTGTTTATGTGGCTGTTAACTCGTGAAGCATCCATTAATTTGGTGATAACATGGGGAAACTATGGCTATATAGTTGATTGTAAGGATTCCGAAAGCTGCAAGTAGATCACTTCACGCCCTATGCTAAGCAACTTGGATTTTCTAAAGGTCCAACCAATGTCACAAAGAGTCCTCAAATTCTCTAGGTTTGCCCGTCTCGAAATTAGAGGATGCCCGGTTGAATGTTCCTCCATTGATTCTTTGAATCTTATTGTTGGTGAAATAGGAGGAGAGGTGATACATGTTGATCCAAAGTCCACCCAATTGAAAAACGCAGAATCTCTTATTGTTATGGCTGAGCTCATCGACCCTGCACCTATCCAACAATATGTCACTGTTAAGCTTTCTTCTAACGCTTCAAAAAGAGTGTGGGTTCACGAAATCAAGGTGAATTCTAGTGTTGAAGACATAACTGATGCAGAAATTGAGAATCATAATTTGATGGTTCAAGGTTTAATGTCAACCGAGCATGTAGAAACTAAGCAAAGAGTCATTCTAGAAGATGATAATTCTGAAGTTGAATCTTTGCCGAAAAAAGGGTATCTACGGTTGATGATGGTACACGTGAGGTTGTAAGTCCGGTGGTAAAGTCAAACAATGAAGACGCTATTTTGGGTTCATTGGGTACGAGTTTATTCACTATTCCTCTTTCTCCTAAAGATGGTAATAAGTCAAATGAAGGGTTGCAACATACACCAAAAGAGGGGGACAAAGACTTGGCTCAACATACAACCATATGCAGTAACCTTACTAATGGTATTACTCCTTTTCCAGATTTGGACTCTTGTGACAGTGTTGACTCCGCTTTTACTAATGGGCCTGACCATGTACCACATAATACCTGTTGATTTGGGGTATCAAAATTTCCCCCTTTGCCCTCTGTGAAACGTGATCAGGTTACCATTTCAGAAACAAACATTCCCTTAAAACCATCTGACCATTTATTGTCAAATAATCCACCTGTCAATTTTCAAAAACCAAATACTTGCAAAACCGCATGGATAAGCTCACACTAACCCGTCAATTTAGGATCCAATTCGAGATTTTCCGACGCTTATATTGCTCTCCCACAACCCCGTTTTCACGGTTGTTTGAGTAATAGCAATGAGATTCCCCAATATCATGCTAAGAATAGCTAGGAT
>NC_092342.1:63595000-63612500 GCF_046630445.1 Rutidosis leptorrhynchoides
CTGCATGTATTCTCATCCCAAAAATATTAGATTTTAAAAGTGGGACTATAACTCACTTTCACAGATTTTTACTTCGTCGAGAAGTAAGACTTGGCCACTGTTGATTCACGAACCTATAACAATATATACATATATATTAAAGTAAGTTCAAAATATATTTACAACACTTTTAATATATTTTGATGTTTTAAGTTTATTAAGTCAGCTGTCCTCGTTAGTAACCTACAACTAGTTGTCCACAGTTAGATGTACAGAAATAAATCGATAAATATTATCTTGAATCAATCCACGACCCAGTGTATACGTATCTCAGTATTGATCACAACTCAAACTATATATATTTTGGAATCAACCTCAACCCTGTATAGCTAACTCCAACATTCACATATAGAGTGTCTATGGTTGTTCCGAAATATATATAGATGTGTCGACATGATAGGTCGAAACATTGTATACGTGTCTATGGTATCTCAAGATTACATAATATACAATACAAGTTGATTAAGTTATGGTTGGAATAGATTTGTTACCAATTTTCACGTAGCTAAAATGAGAAAAATTATCCAATCTTGTTTTACCCATAACTTCTTCATTTTAAATCCGTTTTGAGTGAATCAAATTGCTATGGTTTCATATTGAACTCTATTTTATGAATCTAAACATAAAAAGTATAGGTTTATAGTCGGAAGAATAAGTTACAAGTCGTTTTTGTAAAGGTAGTCATTTCAGTCGAAAGAACGACGTCTAGATGACCATTTTAGAAAACATACTTCCACTTTGAGTTTAACCATAATTTTTGGATATAGTTTCATGTTCATAATAAAAATCATTTTCTCAGAATAACAACTTTTAAATCAAAGTTTATCATAGTTTTTAATTAACTAACCCAAAACAGCCCGCGGTGTTACTACGACGGCGTAAATCCGATTTTACGGTGTTTTTCGTGTTTCCAGGTTTTAAATCATTAAGTTAGCATATCATATAGATATAGAACATGTGTTTAGTTAATTTTAAAAGTCAAGTTAGAAGGATTAACTTTTGTTTGCGAACAAGTTTAGAATTAACTAAACTATGTTCTAGTGATTACGAGTTTAAACCTTCGAATAAGATAGTTTTATATATATGAATCGAATGATGTTATGAACATCATTAATACCTCAAGTTTAGTAGGTAAACCTACTGGAAGTGACAAGAAATGATCTAGCTTCAAAGGATCTTGGATGGCTTGAAAGTTCTTGAAGTAGGATCATGACACAAAAACAAGTTCAAGTAAGATTTTTACTCGAATTAAGATAGTTTATAGTTATAGAAATTGAATCAAAATTTGAATATGAATATTACCTTGAATAAGAAAGATAACCTACTGTATATAACAAAGGTTTCTTGATCTTAGATGATTACTTGGAATGGATTAGAAAGCTTGGAAGTAAATTAGTAAACTTGAAGGAATTTTTGAAGTGTTCTTGAAGTGTTCTTCCTATGATGATTATAGCTTGATTCTTGAAGTGATTTTTGATAAAGATGATGATTAACTACTGGAAAAATACGTTCATAATAGTGTGGGTGTGTTGAGAGAGAATTAGAAAGAGAATTGGAAGTGAAATGGAGTGAATGATGAGTGGTAATTGGTGAGTGGTGAGTGGGGTTAAAAGGAGTTCTAGTTAGTTGACTAGCTCATGGTAGAAGTTAAAATTGATTAGTCATACATGACATAATAAAGAGTGGAATCCCATGCTAGTTCCTATTGGTATATACCCATAGTAAGTACGTTTTGAAGCTGTGTATAATACGGGTAAAAATACGACTAGAATTCTTGATGAAAGAAAAGAATGGGAAAGTAACTGTAACCATTTTCGTTAAGTATGAGTGTTTTGATATATGTCTTGAAGTCTTCCAAAAGTATTTTAATACATCTAAATACACTACATGTATATACATTTTAACTGAGTCGTTAAGTCATCGTTAGTCGTTACATGTAAGTGTTGTTTTGAAACCTTTAAGTTAACGATCTCAATTAATGTTGTTAACCCATTGTTTATTATATCTAATGAGATGTTAAATTATTATATTATCATGATATTATGATATATTAATATATCTTAATATGATATATATACATTTAAATGTCGTTACAACGATAATCGTTACATATATGTCTCGTTTCGAAATCCTTAAGTTAGTAGTCTTGTTTATATGTATATAACTCATTGTTAATATACTTATGGAGATACTTACTTATCATAATCTCATGTTAACCATATGTATATCCATATATATATCGTCATGTCGTTTTTACAAGTTTTAACGTTCGTGAATCGCCGGTCAACTTGGGTGGTCAATTGTCTATATGAAACATATTTCAATTAATCAAGTCTTAACAAGTTTGATTGCTTAACATGTTGGAAACATTTAATCATGTAAATATCAATCTCAATTAATATATTTAAACATGGAAAAGTTCGGGTCACTACAGTACCTACCCGTTAAATAAATTTCGTCCCGAAATTTTAAGCTGTTGAAGGTGTTGACTAATCTTCTGGAAATAGATGCGGGTATTTCTTCTTCATCTGATCTTCACGCTCCCAGGTGAACTCGGGTCCTCTACAAGCATTCCATCTAACCTTAACAATTGGTATCTTGTTTTGCTTAAGTCTTTTAACCTCACGATCCATTATTTCGACGGGTTCTTCGATGAATTGGAGTTTTTCGTTGATTTGGATTTCATCCAACGGAATAGTGAGATCTTCTTTAGCAAAACATTTCTTCAAATTCGAGACGTGGAAAGTGTTATGTACAGCCGCGAGTTGTTGAGGTAACTCAAGTCGGTAAGCTACTGGTCCGACACGATCAATAATCTTGAATGGTCCAATATACCTTGGATTTAATTTCCCTCATTTACCAAATCGAACAACGCCTTTCCAAGGTGCAACTTTAAGCATGACCATCTCTCCAATTTCAAATTCTATATCTTTTCTTTTAATGTCAGCGTAGCTCTTTTGTCGACTTTGGGCGGTTTTCAACCGTTGTTGAATTTGGATGATCTTCTCGGTAGTTTCTTGTATAATCTCCGGACCCGTAATCTGTCTATCCCCCACTTCACTCCAACAAATCGGAGACCTGCACTTTCTACCATAAAGTGCTTCAAACAGTGCCATCTCAATGCTTGAATGGTAGCTGTTGTTGTAGGAAAATTCTGCTAATGGTAGATGTCGATCCCAACTGTTTCCGAAATCAATAACACATGCTCGTAGCATGTCTTCAAGCGTTTGTATCGTCCTTTTGCTCTGCCCATCAGTTTGTGGATGATAGGCAGTACTCATGTCTAGACGAGTTCCTAATGCTTGCTGTAATGTCTGCCAGAATCTTGAAATAAATCTGCCATCCCTATCAGAGATAATAGAGATTGGTATTCCATGTCTGGAGACGACTTCCTTCAAATACAGTCGTGCTAACTTCTCCATCTTGTCATCTTCTCTTATTGGCAGGAAGTGTGCTGATTTGGTGAGACGATCAACTATTACCCAAATAGTATCAAAACCACTTGCAGTCCTTGGCAATTTAGTGATGAAATCCATGGTAATGTTTTCCCATTTCCATTCTGGGATTTCGGGTTGTTGAAGTAGACCTGATGGTTTCTGATGCACAGCTTTAACCTTAGAACACGTCAAACATTCTCCTACGTATTTAGCAACATCGGCTTTCATACCCGGCCACCAAAAATGTTTCTTGAGATCCTTGTACATCTTCCCCGTTCCAGGATGTATTGAGTATCTGGTTTTATGAGCTTCTCTAAGTACCATTTCTCTCATATCTCCAAATTTTGGTACCCAAATCCTTTCAGCCCTATACCGGGTTCCGTCTTCCCGAATATTAAGATGCTTCTCCGATCCTTTGGGTATTTCATCCTTTAAATTTCCCTCTTTTAAAACTCCTTGTTGCGCCTCCTTTATTTGAGTAGTAAGGTTATTATGAATCATTATATTCATAGATTTTACTCGAATGGGTTCTCTGTCCTTCCTGCTCAAGGCATCGGCTACCACATTTGCCTTCCCCGGGTGGTAACGAATCTCAAAGTCGTAATCATTCAATAATTCAATCCACCTACGCTGCCTCATATTCAGTTGTTTCTGATTAAATATGTGTTGAAGACTTTTGTGGTCGGTATATATAATACTTTTGACCCCATATAAGTAGTGCCTCCAAGTCTTTAATGCAAAAACAACCGCGCCTAATTCCAAATCATGCGTCGTATAATTTTGTTCGTGAATCTTCAATTGTCTAGACGCATAAGCAATCACCTTCGTTCGTTGCATTAATACACAACTGAGACCTTGCTTTGATGCGTCACAATAAATCACAAAATCATCATTCCTTTCAGGCAATGACAATATAGGTGTCGTAGTTAGCTTTTTCTTCAATAACTGAAACGCTTTCTCTTGTTCATCATTCCATTCAAATTTCTTCCCTTTATGCGTTAATGCAGTCAAGGGTTTTGCTATTCTGGAAAAGTCTTGGATGAACCTTCTGTAGTAACCAGCTAGTCCTAAAAATTGGCGTATGTGTTTCGGAGTTTTCGGGGTTTCCCACTTTTCAATAGTTTCTATCTTTGCCGGATCCACCTTAATACCTTCTTTGTTCACTATGTGACCGAGGAATTGAACTTCTTCCAACCAAAATGCACACTTTGAAAACTTAGCGTACAATTCTTCCTTCCTCAATACTTCTAACACCTTTCTCAAATGTTCACCGTGTTCTTGGTCATTCTTTGAGTAAATAAGTATGTCATCAATGAAAACAATGACAAACTTGTCAAGGTATGGTCCATACACTCGGTTCATAAGGTCCATGAACACAGCTGGTGCATTAGTTAAACCAAACGGCATGACCATAAACTCGTAATGACCGTAACGTGTTCTGAAAGCAGTCTTTGGAATATCATCTTCTTTCACCCGCATTTGATGATACCCGGAACGTAAGTCAATCTTTGAATAAACAGACGAGCCTTGTAGTTGATCAAATAAGTCGTCGATTCTCGGTAGTGGGTAACGGTTCTTGATGGTAAGTTTGTTCAACTCTCGGTAGTCGATACACAACCTGAATGTACCATCTTTCTTCTTGACAAACAAAACAGGAGCTCCCCACGGTGATGTGCTTGGTCGAATGAAACCACGCTCTAAAAGTTCTTGTAATTGGCTTTGCAGTTCTTTCATCTCGCTGGGTGCGAGTCTGTAAGGAGCACGAGCTATTGGTGCAGCTCCTGGTACAAGATCTATTTGAAATTCAACGGATCGATGTGGGGGTAATCCCGGTAATTCTTTCGGAAATACATCGGGAAATTCTTTTGCAATGGGAACATCATTGATGCTCTTTTCTTCAGTTTGTGCTTTCTCGACGTGTGCTAGAACAGCATAGCAACCTTTTCTTATTAGTTTTTGTGCCTTCAAATTACTAATAAGATGTAACTTCGTGTTGCCCTTTTCTCCGTACACCATTAAGGGTTTTCCTTTTTCTCGTATAATGCGAATTGCATTTTTGTAACAAACGATCTCTGCTTTCACTTCTTTCAACCAGTCCATACCGATTATCACATCAAAACTCCCTAACTCTACTGGTATCAAATCAATCTTAAATGTTTCGCTAACCAGTTTAATTTCTCGATTCCGACATATATTATCTGCTGAAATTAATTTACCATTTGCTAATTCGAGTAAAAATTTACTATCCAAAGGCGTCAATGGACAACTTAATTTAGCACAAAAATCTCTACTCATATAGCTTCTATCCGCACCCGAATCAAATAAAACGTAATCAGATTTATTGTCAATAAGAAACGTACCCGTAACAAGCTCCGGGTCTTCCTGTGCCTCTGCCGCATTAATATTGAAAACTCTTCCGCGGCCTTGTCCATTCGTGTTCTCCTGGTTCGGGCAATTTCTAATAATGTGGCCCGGTTTTCCACATTTATAACAAACTACATTGGCATAACTTGCTTCGACACTACTTGCTCCTCCATTACTCGTTCCGACACCATTTGTTCCTTTCGTTCTATTAACCCCTGGTCCGTAGACCTCACACTTCGCCGCCCTATGACCATTTTTTTTACACTTGTTGCAAAATTTGGTGCAGAACCCCGAGTGATACTTTTCACACCTTTGGCATAGCTGCTTCTGATTGTTGTTGTTGTTGTAGTTATTATTGTTGTTGGGATGATTGTTGTAGTTGTTGTTGTTGTTGTTGTTGTTGGGCCGTTTGTTGTAGTTGCGATTGATGTTGCGATTGTTGGGATAATTGTTGCGATTATTGTTGTAATTGCTGTTGTTGTTGTATTGGTGATTCTTATCACCGTTTTCCTCCCACTTTCTTTTGACTTGCTTCACATTGGCCTCTTCAGCAGTCTGTTCTTTAATTCTTTCTTCAATCTGGTTCACTAGTTTGTGAGCCATTCTACATGCCTGTTGTATGGAGGCGGGCTCGTGTGAACTTATATCTTCTTGGATTCTTTCCGGTAATCCTTTCACAAACGCGTCGATCTTCTCTTCCTCATCTTCGAATGCTCCCGGACACAATAGGCACAATTCTGTGAATCGTCTTTCGTACGTGGTAATATCAAATCCTTGGGTTCGTAACCCTCTAAGTTCTGTCTTGAGCTTAATGACCTCGGTTCTGGGACGGTACTTCTCGTTCATCAAGTGCTTGAATGCTGACCACGGTAGTGCGTACGCATCGTCTTGTCCCACTTGCTCTAGATAGGTATTCCGCCATGTTAACGCAGAACCTGTGAAGGTATGCGTAGCGTACTTCACTTTGTCCTCTTCAGTACACTTACTTATGGCAAACACCGATTCGACCTTCTCGGTCCACCGTTTCAATCCGATCGGTCCTTCGGTTCCATCAAATTCCAAAGGTATGCAGGCAGTGAATTCTTTATAGGTGCATCCTACACGATTTCCTGTACTGCTAGATCCAAGGTTATTGTTGGTATGTAGCGCAGCCTGTACTGCGGCTATGTTTGAAGCTAGAAAAGTACGGAATTCCTCTTCATTCATATTCACGATGTGTCGAGTAGTCGGTGACATTTCCTTCAAAATAGTCAAATGGAACAAGTTAATCATACAGAATATTAAGAGTAGTTAATAGTATTTCGTAGCATAATATGAACTCATTTATAAAAGCTTTTTCTTCATATTAGCGTTTTATAAGTTTAAATTCGGGTAGTACCTACCCGTTAAGTTCATACTTAGTAGCTAATATACAATTCAACTACTACAATTCTATATGAAAAACTGATTATAATAATATTTCGCGTTCAAACTTTTACACAATATTTTACAAACTTACAATACCACTTATTTTACATATAGCATGAAATATAGCACACAATAAATTTGATACAAGATGGTTGTGAAGATAATTCTAGCTAGTACACAAGTCGTTCAGCAAAGGCAATAAAGACACGTAATTCATACGTCCAGAAACAAGTCATGCATTCTGGTTTTACTAGGATTAATTCCTATCCTTGGTCTTGTGGAACATAACCGTTATGGCCGTTGATAAGACAGCGTGTTGTAACATCGTCAAAGGGACGAGGGTTACGTAATGTCCAACAGTCCCGTAACAATCTAAAAACCTCATTTCTTACCCCAATTACCGACTCCGTCACTTGTGGGAACGTTTTGTTTAATAGTTGTAGCCCGATGTTCTTGTTCTCACTTTGGTGAGAAGCGAACATTACTAATCCGTAAGCATAACATGCTTCTTTATGTTGCATGTTAGCCGCTTTTTCTAAATCACGAAGTCCAATATTCGGATATATTGAGTCAAAATAATTTCTTAACCCATTGCGTAAAATAGCATTTGGGTTCCCCGCAATATATGCGTCAAAGTAAACACATCGTAACTTATGGATTTCCCAATGTGATATCCCCCATCTTTCGAACGAAAGCCTTTTATAAACCAAGGCATTCTTGGAACGTTCTTCGAATGTCTTACAAACTGATCTCGCCTTAAATAGTTGTGCCGAAGAATTCTGACCGACTCTAGACAAGATTTCATCAATCATGTCTCCGGGTAGGTCTCTTAAAATATTGGGTAGTCTATCCATTTTGTGTTTTTATACTGTAAAATAGACAAGAGTTAGATTCATAAAAAAAATACTTATTAATACAAGCAATTTTTACATATATCATAAAGCATAAGCACACTATATTACATATATTACACCACACGAATACAACTATCTTATTCCGACTCGCTTGTTTCTTCTTCTTCGATTTTGGTTCGTTTTGCCAAGTTTCTAGGGATATATGATGTTCCCCTAATACGAGCCGTAATTTTCCACATTGGTTTAGAAAAACCTGGTGGTTTAGAGGTTCCCGGGTCATTTTTACAACTTAAGGACTTCGGGGGTTAACGATACATATAAAGTTCATCGGGGTTGGAATTAGATTTCTCTATTTTTATGCCCTTTCCCTTATTATTTTCTTTTGCCTTTTTAAATTCAGTTGGGGTAATTTCTATAACATCATCGGAATTCTCATCGGAATCCGATTCATCGGAGAATTGGTAATCCGCCCAATATTTTGCTTCCTTGGCGGAAACACCATTGACCATAATTAACCTTGGTCGGTTGGTTGAGGATTTTCTTTTACTTAACCGTTTTACTATTTCCCCCACCGGTTCTATTTCTTCATCCGTTTCCTCCTCTTCCGGTTCTGATTCTTCTTCCGGTTCCGACTCTTCTTCCGGTTCCTCTTCGGGAACTTGTGAATCAGTCCACGAATCATTCCAATTTACATTTGACTCTTTATTATTATTAGGTGAGTCAATGGGACTTGTTCTAGAGGTAGACATCTATCACATAATATCAAACGCGTTAAGAGATTAATATATCACATAATATTCACATGTTAAAAATATATAGTTTCCAACAAAATTTGTTAAGCAATCATTTTTCAAGTAAACACGGTCGAAGTCCAGACTCACTAATGCATCCTAACAAACTCGATAAGACACACTAATGCAAAATTCTGGTTCTCTAAGACCAACGCTCTGATACCAACTGAAATGTCTCGTTCTTATTGATTAAAAACGTTCCATATTAATTGATTTCGTTGCGAGGTTTTGACCTCTATATGAGACGTTTTTCAAAGACTGCATTCATTTTTAAAACAAACCATAACCTTTATTTCATAAATAAAGGTTTAAAAAGCTTTACGTAGATTATCAAATAATGATAATCTAAAATATCATGTTTACACACGACCATTACATAATGGTTACAATACAAATATGTTATATCGAAATCAGTTTCTTGAATGCAGTTTTTACACAATATCATACAAACATGGACTCCAAATCTTGTCCTTATTTTAGTATACAACAGCGGAAGCTCTTAATATTCACCTGAGAATAAACATGCTTTAAACGTCAACAATAATGTTGGTGAGTTATAGGTTTAACCTATATATATCAAATCGTAACAATAGACCACAAGATTTCATATTTCAATACACATCCCATACATAGAGATAAAAATCATTCATATGGTGAACATCTGGTAACCGACATTAACAAGATGCATATATATAAGAATATCCCCATCATTCCGGGACACCCTTCGGATATGATATAAATTTCGAAGTACTAAAGCATCCGGTACTTTGGATGGGGTTTGTTAGGCCCAATAGATCTATCTTTAGGATTCGCGTCAATTAGGTTGTCTGTTCCCTAATTCTTAGATTACCAGACTTAATAAAAAGGGGCATATTCGATTTCGATAATTCAACCATAGAATGTAGTTTCACGTACTTGTGTCTATTTTGTAAATCATTTATAAAACCTGCATGTATTCTCATCCCAAAAATATTAGATTTTAAAAGATAGACTATAACTCACTTTCACAGATTTTTACTTCGTTGAGAAGTAAGACTTGGCCACTGTTGATTCACGAACCTATAACAATATATACATATATATTAA
This sequence comes from Rutidosis leptorrhynchoides, assembly GCF_046630445.1. Taxonomy (NCBI): domain Eukaryota; kingdom Viridiplantae; phylum Streptophyta; class Magnoliopsida; order Asterales; family Asteraceae; genus Rutidosis; species Rutidosis leptorrhynchoides. Next base: position 63,604,979 of record NC_092342.1, read on the forward strand.
AGTAAGTTCAAAATATATTTACAACACTTTTAATATATTTTGATGTTTTAAGTTTATTAAGTCAGCTGTCCTCGTTAGTAACCTACAACTAGTTGTCCACAGTTAGATGTACAGAAATAAATCGATAAATATTATCTTGAATCAATCCACGACCCAGTGTATACGTATCTCAGTATTGATCACAACTCAAACTATATATATTTTGGAATCAACCTCAACCCTGTATAGCTAACTCCAACATTCACATATAGAGTGTCTATGGTTGTTCCGAAATATATATAGATGTGTCGACATGATAGGTCGAAACATTGTATACGTGTCTATGGTATCTCAAGATTACATAATATACAATACAAGTTGATTAAGTTATGGTTGGAATAGATTTGTTACCAATTTTCACGTAGCTAAAATGAGAAAAATTATCCAATCTTGTTTTACCCATAACTTCTTCATTTTAAATCCGTTTTGAGTGAATCAAATTGCTATGGTTTAATATTGAACTCTATTTTATGAATCTAAACAGAAAAAGTATAGGTTTATAGTCGGAAGAATAAGTTACAAGTCGTTTTTGTAAAGGTAGTCATTTCAGTCGAAAGAACGACGTCTAGATGACCATTTTAGAAAACATACTTCCACTTTGAGTTTAACCATAATTTTTGGATATAGTTTCATGTTCATAATAAAAATCATTTTCTCAGAATAACAACTTTTAAATCAAAGTTTATCATAGTTTTTAATTAACTAACCCAAAACAGCCCGCGGTGTTACTACGACGGCGTAAATCCGGTTTTACGGTGTTTTTCGTGTTTCCAGGTTTTAAATCATTAAGTTAGCATATCATATAGATATAGAACATGTGTTTAGTTAATTTTAAAAGTCAAGTTAGAAGGATTAACTTTTGTTTGCGAACAAGTTTAGAATTAACTAAACTATGTTCTAGTGATTACGAGTTTAAACCTTCGAATAAGATAGTTTTATATATATGAATCGAATGATGTTATGAACATCATTACTACCTAAAGTTTAGTAGGTAAACCTACTGGAAGTGACAAGAAATGATCTAGCTTCAAAGGATCTTGGATGGCTTGAAAGTTCTTGAAGTAGGATCATGACACAAAAACAAGTTCAAGTAAGATTTTTACTCGAATTAAGATAGTTTATAGTTATAGAAATTGAATCAAAGTTTGAATATGAATATTACCTTGAATAAGAAAGATAACCTAATGTATATAACAAAGGTTTCTTGATCTTAGATGATTACTTGGAATGGATTAGAAAGCTTGGAAGTAAATTAGTAAACTTGAAGGGATTTTTGAAGTGTTCTTGAAGTGTTCTTCCTATGATGATTATAGCTTGATTCTTGAAGTGATTTTTGATGAAGATGATGATTAACTACTGGAAAAATACGTTCATAATAGTGTGGGTGTGTTGAGAGAGAATTAGAAAGAGAATTGGAAGTGAAATGGAGTGAATGATGAGTGGTAATTGGTGAGTGGTGAGTGGGGTTAAAAGGAGTTCTAGTTAGTTGACTTGCTCATGGTAGAAGTTAAAATTGATTAGTCATACATGACATAATCAAGAGTGGAATCCCATGCTAGTTCCTATTGGTATATACCCATAGTAAGTACGTTTTGAAGCTGTGTATAATACGGGTAAAAATACGACTAGAATTCTTGATGAAAGAAAAGAATGGGAAAGTAACTGTAACCATTTTCGTTAAGTATGAGTGTTTTGATATATGTCTTGAAGTCTTCCAAAAGTATTTTAATACATCTAAATACACTACATGTATATACATTTTAACTGAGTCGTTAAGTCATCGTTAGTCGTTACATGTAAGTGTTGTTTTGAAACCTTTAAGTTAACGATCTCAATTAAGGTTGTTAACCCATTGTTTATTATATCTAATGAGATGTTAAATTATTATATTATCATGATATTATGATATATTAATATATCTTAATATGATATATATACATTTAAATGTCGTTACAACGATAATCGTTACATATATGTCTCGTTTCGAAATCCTTAAGTTAGTAGTCTTGTTTATATGTATATAACTCATTGTTAATATACTTATGGAGATACTTACTTATCATAATTTCATGTTAACCATATGTATATCCATATATATATCGTCATGTTGTTTTTACAAGTTTTAACGTTCGTGAATCGCCGGTCAACTTGGGTGGTCAATTGTCTATATGAAACATATTTCAATTAATCAAGTCTTAACAAGCTTGATTGCTTAACATGTTGGAAACATTTAATCATGTAAATATCAATCTCAATTAATATATTTAAACATGGAAAAGTTCGGGTCACTACAGTTTTTGCTTAGTAACTGAAATTCGAAGACAAGAGCAAAAAAATGAATAAAAAAAGATCTCATCCATATCCTTTCAATATCAATATAAAGATGAAAAAAGAACAAACGCTAAACTAAAATGAAAAGAACTAAAATAGTGAAGTTGATAAAATATTCCATCTTTTCTCCCGCTACTCATATTTCTCATACTTCTTTTTGTTCCAAAGAAAATTGGATCTTTAAAATTTAGAACCTAATTCCTCTCTTTTTCCACTTCGCTTACCAATGAGGCCCTATCAATTAGTATTACACAGAAGAAATCAATTATAGATACTAATACAATTAGATCCGCTCTTCATAGACAAATTTGGGATTTGCGATCCCAGGTAAGATCGGTTGAAAAATTATCATGTCCGGTTCCTCCGGGGGATGGATCTATAAGAATTCACCTATCCCAATAACAAAAAAACCTGACTTGAATGATCCTGTATTAAGAGCTAAATTGGCTAAAGGTATGGGTCATAATTATTACGGGGAGCCCGCATGGCCCAATGATCTTTTATATATTTTTCCGGTAGTAATTCTAGGAACTATTGCATGTAACGTGGGTTTAGCGGTTCTAGAACCATCAATGATTGGTGAACCGGCAGATCCGTTTGCAACTCCTTTGGAAATATTACCAGAATGGTATTTCTTTCCCGTATTTCAAATACTTCGTACAGTACCTAATAAATTATTGGGTGTTCTTTTAATGGCTTCAGTACCAGCGGGATTATTAACAGTACCCTTTTTAGAGAATGTTAATAAATTCCAAAATCCATTTCGTCGTCCAGTAGCGACAACCGTATTTTTGATTGGTACCGCAGTGGCCCTGTGGTTGGGTATTGGTGCAACATTACCTATTGATAAATCCCTAACTTTAGGTCTTTTTTAATTTGATTCAATTGTGAAATAAAATATCACGACGTATGTATCTCGGGAACGGTCGCTTAATCCCATTTATTCTACCTTTTCGTTAGGATTGGTTTTTGTTTGTATATCTTTATTCTATATTCTATCGAACTCCCATTTTGTAGCTGCTGCGCAGCTCCTTATTTACGTAGGAGCCATCAATGTTTTAATCATTTTTGATGTTATGTTTATAAATGGTTCAGAATATTCCAAAGATTTCCATCTTTGGACCGTAGGAGATGGAGTAACTTCCGTGGTCTGTACAAGTATTTTTGTTTCACTAATTACTACTATTCCAGATACGTCATGGTACGGTATTATTTGGACTACAAAAGCAAACCAGATTATAGAGCAAGATCTTATAAGTAATAGTCAACAAATTGGAATTCATTTATCAACAGATTTTTTTATTCAGTTTGAATTTATTTCAATAATTCTTTTAGTTGCGTTAATCGGCGCTATTGAAGTTCCATCTACAAATGGATAAGACTTTGGTCTAATTGTATAGGAGTTTTTGAACTAAAAAAGGAGCAATAATGCCCTCTTGTTTTATCAAGAGGGAAGCTATTGCTCCTTTTTTTTTATTTACTTACATAATTTCTTTACAAAGTAACAAGGACTTTTATAGTTTGGTTGTATTCGCGTATTTTCTCTTTGTATTTTTTCATTTTTAGTATAGGTTTCTATTCTATATCCTTTTCTTAATCTTTTCTGAAGTTTTATTTCCAAGTCAATTTCAATCAAAAATAGATAAAAATTATAATTTTGCTTATTTATTACTTTTCTTATTTATTTTTATTATTATATTATTTTTATTATTATATTAATATTAAATTAAAAATTCATTAATAAATTAATAAAATAATATTTTAATTACTTTATCAATTTATAAATAAGAACTAGAAAATAGTAGAGGGGCGGATGTAGCCAAGTGGATCAAGGCAGTGGATTGTGAATCCACCATGCGCGGGTTCAATTCCCGTCGTTCGCCCATATTTCTTTTTCTGCTTTTGTGTTAAGCTTATTTATTTTTTTTAATAAATTATTCGCTACAAAAGGATTTTTTTTAGTGAACGTGTCACAGCTTCCTCCTATTTTTTTGTAAAGATGAAGAAAGAAATTCTATTTTCTCTCCTATTTACTACGGCGACGAAGAATCAAATTATCACTATATTTATTCCTTTTTCTAGTTCTTTTTCCAAGTGCAGGATAACCCCAAGGGGTTGTGGGTTTTTTTCTACCAATTGGGGCCCTCCCTTCACCACCCCCATGTGGATGGTCTACAGGGTTCATAACTACTCCTCTTACTACAGGGAGCTTACCTAGCCAACGCTTAGATCCGGCTCTACCCAAACTTTTCTGGTTCACCCCAACATTCCCCACTTGTCCGACTGTTGCTGAGCAGTTTTTGGATATCAAACGGACCTCCCCAGAAGGTAATTTTAATGTGGCCGATTTCCCTTCTTTTGCAATAAGTTTCGCTACAGCACCCACTGCTCTAGCTAATTGTCCACCCTTTTCAAGTGTGATTTCTATGTTATGTATGGCCGTGCCTAAGGGCATATCGGTTGAAGTAGATTCTTCTTTTTTATCAATCAAAACCCCTTCCCAAACTGTACAAGCTTCTTCCAAAGCATACGGCTTTCTGGATGTAGATGGTGATATCTATACAGATGGATCTTATATATATGGTATAATGTACCACATGGGTTGATATATAGGAATCAAAATCTGCCGAATCACTCATGTTAGCCATACACTTCACATGTTTCTAGCGATTCACATGGCATCATCAAATGATACAAGTCTTGGATAAGAATCTACAACGCACTAGAACGCCCTTGTTGACGATCCTTTACTCCGACAGCATCTAGGGTTCCTCGAACAATGTGATATACCATGGAATAAGCTTTGATCCTATTCATGGAGATTCCATAAATATTTCATTCCAAAAATGGAAACAATTGGGATTTTTTTCGAAATTGGATGCAGTTACTAATTCATGATCTGGCATGTACAGAATGAAAACTTCATTCTCGATTCTACGAGAATTTTTATGAAAGCCTTTCATTTGCTTCTCTTCGATGGAAGTTTGATTTTCCCAGAATGTATCCTAATTTTTGGCCACTTTGAGGTTCCCTATGAAATGAGGCATGGAAGGGAGCCACTACGAAGAAGTTCCGGGAGTTACGAAGGAAGCTTCGAGCTCATATTGGTCATGGGTTGAGAACGGGAATGGAACTCTATGAGATCGAATCTCCCGTTGTTCCTCAGTAGCTCAGTGGTAGAGCGGTCGGCTATTAACCGATTGGTCGTAGGTTCGAATCCTACTTGAGGAGATTTGAAAATAACCGTCAACACCCCGGTGTAGGTCCGGGATACTCCTTTGTTCCATAGCCCTGGGGCTATTTACAACTATCCAATTAAGAATTCTCAGATGTACTAGTACTAGCAGTGCATCAAAGATGCAGTCATCGATTCTTAGTTTGTAAGGGCTTCAATGCAGACTTTGACGGGGATCAAATGGCTGTTCATGTGCCTTTATCTTTGGAAGCTCAAGCAGAGGCACGTTTACTTATGTTTTCTCATATGAATCTTTTGTCTCCAACTATCGGAGATCCCATTTCTGCACCAACTCAAGATATGCTTAGTGGACTGTATGTCTTAACGAGTGGAAATCGTCGGGGTATTTGTGTAAATAGGTATAATCCATCTAATTGCAGAAACTATCAAAATAATAAGTATACAAAAAAAAAGAACCCTTTTTTGTAATGCCTATGATGCAATTGGAGCTTATCGGCAAAAACGAATAAATTTAGGCAGTCCTTTATGGCTACGGTGGCGACTAGATCAACGCGTTATTGCTGCAAGAGAAACTCCCATCGAAATTCACTGTGCTTTTATTTATCTGCCACATTTGAATTCACAACCAAATGTGTCTTTGTTCCAACCATCACGTAAGCCCATACAAAGGATAGGCTGGTTCGCTTGAAGAGAATCTTTTCTATGATCAGATACGAATCATGTTATACATGAGCAGGCTCCGTAAGATCTAGTTCACTTAACTTAAGATTGAATTGAATTTAATAGTATACAAATGCATTAATTTCCTCGTTTATTCTGCAGCAGCAAATGCTAGTTTCAATTTGGGTTCAAATGAAGCAAATTTAGTCATTAGTAAAGCCGAAGTAAATCAAGGCACTATAGTGAAGAGATTAAAACCCCGAGCGCAATTCTAACTAAGCATAAGCGTGAAAAAAAATCTATTAGAATGAACGAAATCGGTAAAAAACCCCTTCGGTGGTCATACAAATTAATCAACGAGTTGGAACAATATTTTAAAAAACGACGAAAAGAACAAGGTATAATGCAAGGGTTGGATCACCAGCTTAGAACAAGAAGATTTAAACGTATATGTTTTTTAACTGGTTCCAGACGAAGTTTTAAGAAATCTCAGTTCAAGAATTTGAATCTTTATAGAAAATTTAATAGAGAGTCTGGGTTTATAAGTTATTTCGAAGAACCTGATTTTCGTCGATCCGTAATTAAAGGATCTATGCGCGTTCAAAGGCGTAAAATAGTTATTTGGGGACCGTCGCAAGGAAATCCCCATTCCCCGCTTTTTTGGAAAAAATGGAAGATTTTCCTTTTCCTATATCCGACCTAATGAAATTTTTTTTTAATATTAAAGATTGGTTGGGTAAAAAATCATAATTTGAAATTTTAGATCAACAATTTCAAATAAAAAAAACAACCAGGAAGACGTAATAGAATTCTGGGAGAACATTCCATATGCACAAAAAACAAGAAGTAAGGAGATCCTATCCCAATTTTTATTTTGCTAGGCCCATAGATAAAAAACCCACTTTTTTACGATTACGGGGTTTATTGGAATATGAAATTCAACCCTGGAAATACAGGATCCCCATTTTTTTTACTACCCGAAGCTTTGATACATTTCGAAATCGAGAGATGTCCACCGGGGGAGGCTCTATTAGACAACAATTAGACAATCTAGATTTACGAATTATTATAGATTCTTCATTGGTAGAATGGAAAGAATTAGAGGAAGAGGAACCCACAGGGAATGAATGGGAAGATCGAAACGGTGACGATACTCGATTGATTGATTAACATAAGAGTTTTAAATAACTTCTACTTACAAAAAAGGATTTTTTTTTTTAGAAGAGGAATCCTTTATGATATAAAATAGACTACTTGGTTTTTTTAAACGGAGCCTGGATACTTCAATGTAGTAGT